>NC_052168.1:1305229-1600908 GCF_902713615.1 Scyliorhinus canicula | reverse complement strand
ATTTGGAATTTCTCTGATTTTTTTGGGGAGGGAAGGATATAGGGAGGGGGAAAGTATGTAGAGTGAACTGTTTTTACAAGTAATTGGAAAGAAACAAATGGTGTTTTTAAAAAGTCTGAACATTTAAATCATTCAAGTATCAGCATCAACCATGAACGGCGTGGTAACATGTCCTAGTCACTAACACCCAAGAGTGAGCGTTCCTATTCGATTCGGGATGTACATGGGTACTGTCCGAAAAAAACACCACACACACCCACACACACTAACACAAAACAAATAAAAACAAAATAAAACTGGTCAGTCCCACAGAACCTGACCTGGACGGGCTGTTGGGCCTCAGCCAAACAGCAAGTGTTGTTGACTGAAAACAGCCAGTCCCTGCTCGAAGCAAGGCTTATTTTTATTCCAAAAAGAGATTTTGAATCTGAAATTGTTCCCTCCAAAGATTCTGACTATTCTACAGCTGAGACTCTTACAAAGCAAAAAAAAAATCAAGAGAATAATTGCTGGGAGAACATTACCAATGGGTTATTTGGCAGTCAGTGGAGTACAGTGCAGCTGTACGGCTAAGTTACTAAAATGTCTGCTGGTATAACATAAACGTGAATCTAAGTAAAAGAATGTGATTTGTAATCATAGGAATGAAAGTGATCATTGAACCCGGTGTGACGCAGAATAACACCTCTCACTAATACAAGCTGCCTGTGGCTTCTAGCTTTTCCTTCCTCTATATTAACATTTTACATGCGAGTTTAGTCTAACAGGAGCACTACCAGGAGATGCCATCAAGCGCCACACCAAATTCCCATTTTAAATTCCTTCCTCTGATGAGATGTTTCTGTGAATGTTTCCCCATTACAATGACAACTAAAATATTTTATATACAAAAAAAACATAATTGTCATACAGCGACAAACCACGCTTTGGCTTGCAAAACAATATCATAATTTAAGGGCGGCAGTGTGGTATCTACGACTAGTGTCCCTTTTTCTTTAAACAGCTTACTAAGTCGGTGCAGAACACACCATCTTGCTGGATACTGCATGATCAGAAGCTCTGGCAGCGACTGCACTCGTCCTAAACATGAAGGTGCACTTCTCTTTCAATCCACATCTCTCAGTTCAGGGATGTAAACGGGCTTTAGAGAGCAGTGCCCCAGGATCACTGGTGCAGAACAGAACAGTCTGGGCCAACCCTGAGCCCACACAATAAACTATTAGCTTCAGCTTGAATTAAAGCCTCAATGGGTGAATTTAGCTCTCACATACCTGCGCAACCATGAACTTAAAAAAAAAAATCGATGCATCTGAAATGGCATCATGAATGCCTCTAAAATATTTGCCAACACAGTGTGGAATTCACGCCTTCTTACAAGGTGTAGCTGGCTGACTGACTGTCCTTTCAAATCTTTGTTGGGTGTAAGCTTTCAACAATTAAGCTACCTATCCCTCCCTCTCTTCAATTTGCACCCATCTCCCTTTTACACCCGATGGTCAGGATTAGGCCATCTTCCGCTTTAGACCATTCTCTGTTACTCACCAAAAGAGGTAAATCAAAAGCTACAAACAAAAGGCAGCCAAAATCTGCGCTAATGATTAGGGTCAACAAAGTGGTTGAATTAAAAAGTCACCCGTTTTCAAACTGTAAGCCTGCTGAATGCAAGGATGTAAAGCCAATCAGTTACATTAAAAACCATAGGGATACAAATGAATGAGATACTATAACGCGTACACTAATGCTGGGACTGACGTAATTGAAATGTGCATTTAGCGCCAACACTGCTGGTCAGTGAGGGTACGATTTGAAGCAGTCCCATTTACACTACCCAGGAGGATTATTATCCACACTTGGATTTGCTCGGCAAATCTACAGAGACCCTAATGCATTTGATCATTTATTTTAAAAGCAAATTTGCTCAGATGAATGTGCATCACTGTGGGTGGGGTGGGGGGGTTGCATGGGTCTAGACTTTGAAACGCATCTTTCAAGGGGGGGGGGGGGGGAGAGAAACAAGTTCATGATGCATTCACTTTGCAGTTTGATTGTAATTTTTTTGGCTGTTGCTGTTGTTTAGTCAGCTGCACCATTTCGCAGGCTAACCAACTTTGGAAACGGTGAACAGTTGGAAGCTGCTGCTCTCCTCACTACAAAAAACACACCGCAAACTGGCTCCATCAACTCACACACGGGTCAATATCCATCCCCTCCCCTTCCTGCACTGACCCACCTTCAGGGTTAATTCTTTCCCATTCCCAGTCTCTGGGAATCCTGTTGATACCCCACACACACAGCACCTGGAACCAGCTTCCAATAGGCACCCAATTTCACTTTTGGCTTTCACTAACTTGTTTTTGTAACTAATCTTTTTTTAGTTTCTTCTGATTCTCTTTTGTCGGATGAAGCTGATTTCATAAATGTCACTACACACACAAAGAAATGCACTTTTATACCACAGTTAAAAACTGTTTGCACAATCTTTGGAACAAAAAAAATGAAGGCAGAAACATAAGGAAAAAAATACATGTTTAGAAGAATGTAATGAGGTATAAAAAAGTAGGTCTCTCTCTTGTGTAATGATTTCCTCGCTTTCTTGTGTATTTTTTTTCATGTTGAGTTGCTATAAAGTTCCACTACTTGTAATATTGCAACACCCAGGCCTTGGGAAGGGATTGTTCCCACTGCAGGAGTTCACATCACTTTTAGTAGGGAGCGAAACGGCTGTATCCACCTCGGTATAAACTAGCCTGGAAAAGGAAAAGAACAGTAAGTAAAGCAAAGTAAATGGCTAGAATTTCTTATTTTTCTTCTGAAGCAACTGACTGTTTCTCGCCCGAGACCCATGCGTTAGAGAGACATTGGCAGTAGGAACACTCTCACATTTGAACCTGTCCTTGATCTGCCACGCCCAGGGCTCGAGGCTTATTGTACGATCTCTCCAAATGTTCCAAATAGAATCAACTAATGGAACACACACTAACCCCAGCAACTCACTGAATAATTGGATAAGTTACTGAATTAACATCTCTGTAGTAAATTAGGGAACATTTTCTGTACAATTCTGAATGAGCCAAATTAAAAACTATAAAACCTACCACTCACGGGGGGGGGGGGGGGGGGGGGGGGAGAAGAGAGAGAGAGCTAAAAGTTGGTTAGTCAGGATATGGACTTCGTAAAAATGGAGTTGCAGGTGGTCACGGTGTTAGGACCTAGGACCAAGGATTTAGGACCTAGATAATTAACATTATCAGTATTCCGTGTCATCATTCCTCCTGCAATGTTCAATTCTGGATATCTGACAGCTCCGATATCAGAGGTAATAGAATTGAAGTACGAGCAAAATCTGCCACACTTTTTAGTTTCAGCAGAAGAATACATTGAGCCAATTCGAGCATCTGCCTCCTCCCTAGGAGCATCCCTACTCTGTTCATACCTCTCAGCCCATTTCCTAGCTGTATCAGTAATCATCTTAATTTTCTTTAGCTAAGTCTCTCAATGGGCTTTATCAAATGTCTTTTGAAGTCCATATAATATCCACAGATAATCCCTTCTCCACGACTTTCTATTCAAAATACTCAATTAGATTTGTTAGACACTGCAAATTCATTTTGACTCCGTCAATCAGCTGAAAGTTTTCAAAATATTTTGTCCCTCTAATCTTAATTAAAACTGTAGGAGATTCACAGCAGGCTAACTAGTCTAGAATTCCCTCGTCATTTTTCAATAGTGGAGTGATGTAAAATTTTCCAACCTAAAGGAGCAGATCCTGAATTGGTGGAGCTTTGGACGATTATAGTGTGGACATCTGCAATGTTTAAACCAACCCCCTTTAAAACCTTGGATGGAAATGATCTGGTCCTGGGGACTTGTCGCTCCACAGTGACAATCATCAAAACTGCTTGTACATAGCTCAGCATTTTCCAGTTGTGATCAATTTCCTCAGTTTGTGAAGGTATTGACTTGTTTGTGCTCTAGTGCAGTTCCAGCGAGTGTGCTTCCCAGGAAATCAGTGCCCCAACAACCACACCTCCATCCCCCAGCCCTGAACTACAGATTTTGTTTTATTTTTAAAAAATGAAGTTGTGTGGAACTTAATAAAGGTTTGAGAAAACCAAATTAGAAATGTGAAGCCTTTTCTGCATCTTGAGCTTGCAGACACATCTGCTAATCTTCACGTTTGCAGTTTAATTAAAATAGATGTTTATAAACTCTTGGCTGCCTTACCCAATCTCCCAGCTCAGGCGCTCTCTTTCTGAGAATTCCAACTATTCCAGTACCAAACTCAACTTACATTTTCCTTACTTTGTCTACTCTGAAGACTGTTTCAACTGGTGATGACACTATTGTGGGTTAAGCGACCCTGAAAAAATTATATTTACTGAAACACATGAAAAAATGGACATTGTAAATTCTCACTGCCACACGCCGGAAGACCCATACGAATAAAGGCTGTTTTCATGGCCTTTATTCTGTTTGGTTGGTCTGTAGGGGCAGAGAGAGGTTTGAAATAATTGCTCCAAAATTAGAAGTAAACTACCAAATTTGACTGGTTTGTTTTGACTGTGCTGGCATAGAGAGAGCAGCGAAGGAGGATCCAGTAAGATGCCGAGCTTAACAGCTTGCACATCAACTTGTACGTTTCTCTATAACTGGCCTCAGTGCAGTGTGCTTGGGTAAGGGCAGAATGATCCCACTCCTCTTCATGAACCTGTGCTTGGGTTGGGAAGGGTGCATGTTGGGTGATGACAGGATTACTTGGTTGTGATACCTTCCATGTTTGAATAGCCTGACAAGTCTAGGGTCATTGACCATGAGAGGTTGACAGCTGCTTGTAGAACCAGCAGGAGAGGGAGAGAGAGAAACAATGTTTTCATCTATTTACACCTGCCGGCCGTTCTATTCAGAAAGATCAACAACTCAGAGTGAATGCAGTGGGTGAGCTCACAAAGGTATAAATTAAAACTGTAATGACTTCGGCAGTAATGTCACTTCAATTTCCTCAGTCGAGTGTTGTTGTTTTAAAAATATTTTCTGATTAAAGGATTGTGTAAATGCTGAGAGGCAACTTGCCCCTGAGCCTTTGTCCCTGTGTCCATGAAGCCTCTATATTCAGGGTGCGATCTCTAGAAAAATCACAGGAGGAACTACAGGTAGGATTCTCGCATTTCCCAGCCTGTGCTGCAATGTTGCAGATGCACAAAATGCTGCTTGACCGGCCTGTTGACTATTCTCTCAGCTTGCGCTGACTTTAAATGAAGCTTAATAAAGGAATCAATGAAGAACCAATGAAGAATCGGGAACAGAGCCCTTGCTGATTTCCTACACCATGCTTCCCTTCCCTAGTCTAGTCCAATGGCATTGAACCGAATGTAAGCAGCTTAATTACTGACGTCAGCCAACACCAAACTTGCTGGGAAACCGAAGGGTGGGGCTGTCTGAAGTGTTCAGACCTGCCTGTTTATTTACGGGATTATGGGGGTGGTGAGGGGAGCGGAGAGAACTAAAAGTAAACAATTTGTTCCAGGCCACCTTATCAATCAGGGACACGGGAGATCCAATTGAATCTTGAAGTGATGCATCAGCCCATCAGAAACTAATCAATCACTTTAATTGAACTTAGCGCCTGTACGTATGTTCAAGAGATTTGTTGATCAGATAGCCCTGCATGGACATCAACCACACAGAAATGCTGAAATTAAAACATTTCTCAAGCTCCCTGATAACTAACAGGGTGTGTGTCTGGAGACAGATTCAATTAAGGAGGATGGATGGACCCCAGGCAACAGTCACATCAAATTTGAACGATTTCATAAACTGAGTGTTTATCAGCTTCCTGCTTCTCAGAGTTCCAGACCAACAGCAGTAAGGTGTTTGCTTTTATTAATCTAACAGCAACAATAATTTACTCAACCTCATCAATTAAAACTTTCACTTTGGGCTGAATTCTCCAAGTCTACATATCTTTGCCTGCTGTGCTCAACCCCTGAAGAATGTGAACTGCTGTGTTCTAAAGTATGAGCCACTCCAAAATATTCACCGTCCTTAACGAAATCAACTCCATAATTCAACACAGGCCAGACTCAGTTCCCAGCATGTTTGGTGTTGGCTGACCTCAGTCAAGAGGCAATAATTAAGCTGCTTACAATCGGTTCAATGCCATTGGACTGGACTAGGGAAGGGAAGCATGGTGTAGGAAATCAGCAAGGGCTCTGTTCCTGATTGTTATCTAGCATTCCCTTCAGGAAGTGCGTACCTTGGTCATCACAGGGAGATAGGCTCTGCAATGACACCACCGCCCCCAACCCCACATTCAACTAATCTGCCAGCACTCACCATCTATCCTCACACAGGGAGCAGCAGTTTGGAAAATAAATCAGAAATACATTACATGGGGGAAATGTGCAGCAAAATAAACTACAGTGCAGTAGGCTGGAGTGCAGCATGTTACTGCATCAAAATGCCGTGCCACCAGCAACTTGAGGACCCAGGTTACTTTGGGTGTGGTTGCTTAATGATTCTAGTCCAGGAGACTGAGTCCGAATTTCAGATAGCAAGCTGTGAAACTGAATTGGCTTTCGACTGGCTGTAGTAAAGCTGCTGATTGTTACAAACCCTCAAGCATTTGATTGATGTCCTTAAGCAAAGGGAACCTATCTCTCCGGAGTCTGGCCCAATATTTCCTGCAGCAGCCTGACCGTGAGGAAACCCAAATGTTCCTGTTCAGGTTGCACACAAGGCAGCTCCTTTAGAGTTAGCACACATTAAATCACCCATTCATTCCCAATAACAAGGTCTGGGCCTGTGTGAAATGCCTGTTCCACACCATCATCCAGGGATCGACTTCCTATTCACACTGCTTCTGTAACTTGGTTAGAACTTTCATGCTGCAGTTCCTCAAGGTGCACACAACCCTTCTTTTTGCAGATTAGATGTATCATATCTCAATTACACATGGTCAATTCCTGAACAGTTTCACGGATCCTACAGCATTCACCTCCCCTTCTATCCCTTCCAGTAGGACATTTTGCACTTTGCCTCGAGGGAAAACTCGCCCGAAGTCACTTACAGCTGCTGCACTCTCAAACTCCCAACTGTTTACACTCTGCCCTTCCATTCATCAAAATAATTTGCTCAGCCACTCCCTCACCTCCAGTTTTGATGCTTTACGCCCAGTAAACCCTCTCTGGTGGCACGCTCCCAGCCCCGCTATCCCAGTATACTCGCCAACTTTTCTCCCTTGAGTGCAAGAGACACAAATGACATGTTTTAATCTCTTTGATCGAGTTTCCCATGCAACAACTCTGAAATTGTGCTAATTGAGGTTACAATCGATGTCCTTTGGCACTGCGCCCATGGTGTTAGCTCACCTGAACTGGTGCAGATTATTTTTGGGTCATACACAATTTCCTCCACCAATGTCTATTCTCTGTTGTCCAGGTCAGTGGGAATGCTCTCCATAATGAGACAGCCTATTTCCACCCCCGTCATTTCACCCTTTCTGCAGCTGTCTGTCATGTGCTGCTTAAACCCCATCCATGAGATCAACATTGATTACTCAATGTTCTTCTAGCCAACCTCCCATCCTCCACACTGTAAACTTCACCTCACTGAAAACTCTGCTGTATGTGCAACAGGGTCCCATTCATTCATCATCTCTACACTCACTGACTTACGTTGGATTTCAGTTCCCCCCTCACCTCATCCTGATGTTTAAAACCTTCCATGACCTCGACCTTCATTATCTCTGCCATTCCTCAGTTTGACATCCCTCTAGATCTCTCCATACCTCCCCTCTCTTTTCCTCACCACTGGGAGTTTGGTCTTCAGCCATTCAGGCCTCACCTTCCTAGA
Source organism: Scyliorhinus canicula (assembly GCF_902713615.1). NCBI lineage: Eukaryota > Metazoa > Chordata > Chondrichthyes > Carcharhiniformes > Scyliorhinidae > Scyliorhinus > Scyliorhinus canicula. The sequence goes on along the minus strand of NC_052168.1, from coordinate 1,593,057 downwards.
ATTCCCTCCCACTCAACATCTTACTCTTCTTAAAACTCACCTCTTCTTACCAAGCTTCTGATCACCTGCTTAATATCTCCTCCTCTGAATTGATGTCATTTTGTGAAGTACCCTAGATGTTTTTCTACATCAAAAATGATAAATTAAAAAATGGATAAGAGAGTTAACTTACCACAGCGCTAACTCCATAGGTGGGAGCAGGAGCGAGTGTGTGATAGGGGTCTGCAGTATAAACACGCCCATAGCTGCAAAAAAATAAATAAATATCGAAGCAGAGAAGAAATCAATGTGTGAATTCAGGAACAAGGAATATTGAGACATATTTGCATCCATTGTATAACGGCAGTCAGATGTTATCCTCCCAATTCTACCACTCAAATTGTATGAGCCTTGTGCACTCTGCACAATTCATCTAAAAAATGGATAGCCAGACAACACAGCAAGAAATCACTTTAAGCAAAGAGTCTGTGGAAGTGACAGTGTGGGATTTTACTATGTGAAAGCTTCAAAGAATGTTTTGTCTCTTCTGGGTCTGTAATCAATCTTTCTCTACATATCAAATGTCCACATACCACTGAAAAGTGAGCGCGTACTAACTCACTAAGAATGGAAGGTCCTGGAGCCCGAGATTAATACCTGCGACCAGCAGTGACCTGCTAAGCTGTAAACCATCCGGAACAGACAGGTCCAAACAGTGGTGGTTTGTGAAGGTATGAGAGTTCCTTCAAGTACCTGTATAGATACTTTCAGCCAAAACTCACTCAAATGTAACCACAGTTGCACTCAGAATATTCCTTGAGCAAACTGGAGGTGGTAATGGTAAAGAATGCATTCACTCGGGCTGCTTCTGTACAGAGATGGCTTTCCCAAGCATTGTAAAGAATGCATTTTGGAATGCATATGCAGATGGCAGAATGCTTCCACTGTTAAAATTCTTTTCCAGTTCAAGAATCAGAAGTGGCAAATAAAGGGTTCAAACAGAGGAAAGAAAATCCAAGATAAAAATGTTAACTTTTACAGTCTCACCTAACGAAATGAAAATGAAAATCGCTTATTGTCACGAGTAGGCTTCAATGAAGTTACTGTGAAAAGCCCCTAGTCGCCACATTCCGGTGCCTGTCCGGGGAGGTTGGTACGGGAACCAGGGCAGTGTCTAAAAGCTCGTTCACTGTTTTAGCTTAAACCAATTTGGCATGATCTACTTTAGACATTTGAGCCACATGAATGGAACTCTTTAATATTACCGTACAAGTAGGAAACACAAGAAGCAAATAGGATTTTGGATTTTATTAATGTATGTGTGCGCACTGAATAGAAAGGCAAGGAAGTGATGTTGAACATTTTGTCTGATTACGCTTCTGGGGAACACCTCGGTGGGTTTTTCCACATTAAACACGTTGATGTTGGATTTGTGCAAAACACCAATTAGGCTTTTAAATGCATTTCTGGACAGATCAAAATAGGAATTGAATCATTCAAACAACACAGTAAAGGCTAACTTTTCAAAACTAAAAATGGCAGCTCTTTCCAGCAGAGGAAAGGTGATCAAGGGGGTATTTCAGCATGAACAGTTTTGAGAAGATAAATAGTGAAAGATGATTTTCTCTGGTGATAATCAGTAATCTTTGACAGCACCTGGCAAAACCTCTACCACCTAGAGGGGCAAGGGCAGCAGATACAGGGAACAACATGTGTTCCCCATCAAGCCACACATCATCCAGACTTGGAAATATATCAGCCGTCCCTTCACTGTCACTGGGGGTCAAAATCCCTAACAGCACGGTGGGTGTACCTACACCCCATGGACTGCAGCGGCTCAAGGTGGCAGCTCACCACCATCTTCTTGTGGGCATTTAGGGATGGGCAACAAATGCTGGCCCTGCCAGCAACGCCCACATCCTGTTAAGGAATAAAACAAATCAAGAGGCTGTAGCTCAGGAATATCATGACAACTGCGGATGTTAAAAGGGGATTTTAAAAGGGGTCGTTCCCTCCCTTCCCCAAACATGGAATATAATTCCAGAGTGAGGCAAAGTCCATCAAGTCATTTAAAAGGAAATTAGATAAGTATTTGAAACAAAGAACATGAAAGTCATTGGAGAAAGGGATTAAGACACATAATTCCAGTTAAAGTGTTAGCATCGGTACCGACAGCAGCCTGGGGTTGGATTACCTCCTGTTGTGTTGCGATTTACATTATTCCAGGACAGGCACATCTGAATAATGGAATTTAGTGCAGACCCTGGAGCTGTGAAGCAACTATGCTAACCACTGTGCTATTGTGCTGAAGGACCAGATATAAATCACAAGGAATGAGGAATAATGGTAAAATCAGATTCTTTTACACAAATGTAAAGAGCAAGAAATGAAGGAAAGCTTCTTTTTGAAACAGCCCCTCCCTGTAATAAAGCCCATGCCATGTCAAAAAGATGATGGGAAAGGGATGATCTGTAGAATGGATCATTTAGATCCAAAATGTTAACTGTGTTTCTCTGCCAGACCTGCTGACTTTATCCAGTATTTTTTTGTTTTTATTTGTGGTCTGAAAGGAATCCTCACATTCCAGGAATGTGCGGCATACAATCAACTTGCTAGTGCTCCTTTTGAGAAATGCCGTTGGAAATCCTCTCTCAAGGAGCGAGGAAATGGTCAAGGTCCAGGGGCCATAAAACAAGTAAAACCTTCCTTCGCCAATGCCTGGATGCTCTCCCATTGCTGCTCCGGCAATCATTAATCTCTGCAGTTATGGTGGCTTCCAAGAGACCGTAACAGATTCTTCCCTTGACTTTCACCCGAGGGTAGTCTGGATTTACAACGTGAAGAGTTATTTCATGCACATCTCCTCTCACATAGTGCAAAAGTCAGCTGGAAGCCCCAGTGAGGCAGTAGGGAGAAGTCAATGTTGGAGGGTTAGGGCAAGTCTATCAAAAGGAGTATTTATAACATTGCCTGCTTGGTTTAATGTTTGTGAAGATTTCAGATCCTGAATACACGCATGTGCCAGAGAACAGCACTTATTTATATAGTGCCTTTAATGTAACGAAACGTTCCGAGGTGCACAATAACAATGACACCGCCCACATAGAGACTGAGGCTGGAATTCCCTGGGGCATTTCGCTGGCGGTGGAATTCTCGTGGGTAGCGCACCCCCGCCTGTGGGTTCCCCAGCGGTATGGGGTGGCATTACTCGAATTCCCAGTGACAGCTGCGGGGGCAGAGAATCCCTCCACCAGCAAACGGCGCGCCGCCTCTCAGCGGGGGGGGGGGGCTGAGAAACATGCGGCCTCCAGGCCGCAGATTCCCACCCTTACTGTTTGGTCCAAGAGGCAGGTTTCACAAAGTGTCTGAAAGGGGGAAGTGAGGTGGAGAGAGCGAGAGATGCCTGGAAGGTATTCCAGAGCTGGGGTAACTGAAGGCCCAAGGAGAGACTGGGAGATGCCTGGAAGGTATTCCAGAGCTGGGGTAACTGAAGGCCCAAGGAGAGACCGAGAGGTGCCTGGAAGGTATTCCGGAGCTGGGGTAACTGAAGGCCCAAGTTACCAACGGTGAAGAGATTAAAATTGGGGATGTGCAAGAGGCTAGATCTGGAGGAACACAGACCATAGACATAGGAGCAGATTTAGGCTACTCAGCCTAATAGCTCAGAGGGTTGTGGGCTCCAAGCGATTACAGAGATAGGGAGGGATGAGGCCACAGAAGGATTTAAAAACAAGATAAACATTTTAAAATCAAGATGTTGCTTGACTGCCGCCTCACGGTAGCATGGTGGTTAGCATCAATGCTTCACAGCTCCTGGGTCCCAGGTTCGATTCCCGGCTGGGTCACTGTCTGTGTGGAGTCTGCACGTCCTCCCCGTGTGTGCGTGGGTTTCCTCCGGGTGCTCCGGTTTCCTCCCACAGTCCAAAGATGTGCGGGTTAGGTGGATTGGCCATGCTAAATTGCCCGTAGTGTAAGGTTAATGGGGGGATTGTTGGGTTACGGGTATACGGGTTACGTGGGATTAAGTAGGGTGATCATGGCTCGGCACAACATCGAGGGCCGAAGGGCCTGTTCTGTGCTGTACTGTTCTATGTTCTATTGAAGGTCAGTGAGCACAGAGGTGACAGGTGAATGGGAATTAGTGCGCGTTAAGATATGGAGAGGAGAGTTTTGGATGACCTCAGGTTTATGGAGAATAGAGTGTGAGAGACCAGGCGGGTGCATTGGAACAGTCGAGACTAAAGGAAACAAGGCAGGAATGAGGGTTCTGGCAGTAGATGACCTGAGACAGTCGAGCAATGTTGCAAAGGTGGAAATAGGTGTCTTAGTGACGAGTAGGAGGTTAGGTGGTCAGGAGTCCATCTCAAGAGTCAAATGTGCCGTGAAGGTTGCAAACAGAGTGGTTCACCCTCAGACTGTTGCCAGGGAAAGGGATGAAGTAGGTAGTCAGGAACAGATGATGGAACGTGCACTGCAAAGAATGGCTTCAGTCTCCCCAATATTTATTTGGAGGACATTTCTGCTCATCCAACTCTAGATGTTGTATAAGGAATCTGATTTTTATCAATAGTGGAGGTGTTGAGAGGGTGGTGGTGAGGTAGAGCTGTGTGACGTTGGGGTGTGTAAATGATCGCTTTGAGGGGCAGCATGTGGATGGGAAATATCAACATTAAACAACTCTTTCAAGTAGATGTTTCCACCCGACAGGCCTGTGAGTGGCTGAGACACCGCCTATCTCAAGATGACAGATGCAATGCTTTGCTAGTGGTCTTTAGAATGTTCAAACTACTCTTTAACTTGCACATTAAAGAGGACACCCGTTAATATGACATAAATGTCTTCTGTCTGAATAATGGTTTCTTGAGAAAGGCAGTGGGGGCAGCACGGTGGCACAGTGGTTATCACTGCTGCCTCACGGGGCCGAGGTTCCAGGTCTGATCCCGGCTCTGGGTCACTATCCGTGTGGAGTTTGCACATTTTCCCCGTGTTTGCGTGGGTTTCACCCCACACCCAAAAGATGTGCAGAATAGGTGGATTGGCCACGCTAAATTGCCCCTTAATTGGAAAAAATGAATTGGGTACTCAAAATTTATTTTAAAAAAGAGAAAGGCAGTGGAATGGCTGGTGGCAGTTTCTTCAGCACGAGGAAGCAATGGGAGAAAAACTGTCAGAAACTGTTCAGGGAAATAACATCTCAAACAGATCTTCGTCCTTCCTGATTTTTCTTGTTTCTGATCTAACAATCATTTTCTTCTTGTCTTTATGTAGAGCGTGAGGAATGACATTGTCTTCAGGCTAATGTGCAGTGATAATTGTTCACTCACTCATGGATAATCCATACAAGGCACTCTCAAAAATACAGCCTACACCACAGCAGCCTACCATTTAACATTTACCATTACCATTTAACATTTTTTTTTTAAATTAAAAGAGTACCCAATTCTTTTTTTCCAATTAAGGGGCAATTTATCGCGGCCAACCCACCTAACCTGCACATCTTTGAGTTGTGGGGGTGAAACCCACGCAGACACGGGGAGAATGTGCAAACTCCACACGGACAGTGACCCAGAGCCGGGATCGAACCTGGGACAGCGGTACCTGGGACAGCGGTGCCGTGAAGCAGCAGTGCTAACCCACTGCGCCACCGTGCCGCCCCTCAACAAACCTTTGATAAGTTGTTTTCAGAAATGCTGCATTTCGTCTATACCCCCCCCCCCCAGCAGAGAACCTCCACATTGGAAAGTCTACCGTGAACAAATGACAAATGAAGGTTGGAGCAGCACGGCAGCATCATTCCTTAGACAGAGCACACCATGATAACAAAGTATAGATGTCCTTGCTCCTACAAAGAGCACTGCGGAAGCTATGATTGAAAAGAATGAGATGGGCAGAGCCAGTCCTTACCTGTCACTGTATGCAGTGGCAGTGGCAGTTGCTGGCTGTGCATACCTGTAAGCTGTATATCCACCCTGGAACAAACAAGAAGATGCCTAAGAACACCACAAAACGTTCACACGCGCACACAGAAATGATGGCAAAAACTGCATTTGTTTCATACATTAGAAATTTCCAATCTGTGTGCATTTACCGTTCACGCTGCAGATTTTAAACTTAAAATTTTTTTTCCCGGAATAATAGTATAAGTTTTTTTTTCCTTGGCTGACCATCTCACTCGCAAAGTGTTAGGTTTGCAGATTTAGGTAGATTGTCAAGTGGAATTGGCTTGACCGTTTGCTGACATTCCACCAACTTGCTGCTGTGCCGTGAAGCAGGGATCAGCGGCAAGTTTCACCCTTCCTTCACTTAGGGTCCCCGCCAAAATAATACTTCACCCCCTCCAACTCACCATGTGCCAGTAGTGACTTTGCACACTTTTCACCAATGTGAAGTGAACATGGGTGATGGTTGGAATTTCTACTGTTTTCCACTGGCTGTTGACCTCTATCCCTTCTCAATGGACTGTAGGTAAAGCCACCAACTCAGATCAGGTAAATCAACCCTTCTTCTCCTCCAAGTCAGCAAGTAAAATATGGAATGGAAGTAAGAATGAAGATGGTGTTTGTCCATTGACTGGGATGCAAAATGGAAAAGCAGAAATCAAGAGAAAAGGGCTGTTTTAGATATCCAATGTCATCAATGCCAATTCCCCTCTGTCAAACCAAATTTCTCCATCCAGCCCTGAGGAGCAGTTCCAGGGATTGCACCATTCATCCTCACCCAATTGGCTAGTCTGCAGTGATGTGTTTCAGGGAGCGTTAACAGACCAAGTGCAGTCGTCTTCACAGAGTCTGCAACGGGATATAAATTAAGTGAAAGGACAAAAATTGAGCAGGATGAGCATGATGTGGGAAAATGTGAACTTGTCCATTTTGGTGGGATGATTAGAAAAAGTCTTATTCAGATGGAGCGAGGCTGCAGAATGTTGTGGCAAGGGGTGTCTGGGTGTCCTCACACGTTAATTACAGAAGGTTAGCACACAAGCACAGCAAATAATTGGGAAGGAAAATGGATTGTTGGCCTTTATTGCAAGGGGAATGGAGTATAAAGTAGGGAAGCCTTGCTACAGCTGCACAAGGACATGGTGAAGCTGAGCTTGGGGTTCTGCCTCCAGTTTTGGTCTCTTTATTTAAAGAGGGATTACTTGCATTAGAAGCAGTTCAGAAAGGATTCAGAAAGTTGCTTCTTAGGTTGAAGGGGCTTTCTGATGAGGATGGCCTGAGCTGGTTAGGCCTCGGCTCAAACAGAAAAGATTCTGGGGAGGTATGACAGGGTAGATGCTGAGAATGTTTTCACTTGTAGTGGAATCTAGAACTAGGCGACACATTTTCAAGATAAGTGGTATTTATTTAAGTCAGAGTTGAGGAGGGATTGTTTTTTCAATTCAAAGGTAATTTAGCGCGGCCAATCCACCTACCCTACACATCTTTGGGTTGTGGGGGTGAGACCCACGCAGACACGGGGAGAATGTGAAAACTCCACACGGACAGTGACCCAGAGCCGGGATCGAACCCAGGTCCTTGGCATTCTGAGGCAGCAGTGCTAACCACTGCACCCCCCGAGTTGAGGATATTTGGAATTCTCTATTCCAGTGAATAGTGGAGGTTGGGTAATTGAATATATTCAAGGCTAAGTTAGACATATTTCTGATCTACAAGGGAAGGGGTAGACAGGAAAGTGGAGCTGAGGCCATGATCAAACAAGCTATGAATGGCAGGACAGGCTCAATGGTCCCTCTATATTTTTATGTTCTTCTGTTTCTATGTACTGCCAATCAAAATGATATTAACTAACTCAGCACAATGAGAAAGTACACAAGTGGCTTTACCAACAGACCATTCGGATGGAGGAGAAAACCCAACTTAGTTAATAGGAGTTCTCTAACAGACGTGCAGGTCAAAAACAGATTTGAACCCTGCTCAGAATTGATTTAATATCACTGCCAAACTAATTTGAAGAATAATTCATCTGCAGCTCAAGTACGTCAGATTATATTAAAACAAATGCAGTTTTAAAAATGCAATTAATTTGCAAGTACAAATGAGTTTTTATTTTCTAAACAATCAAGCTGTGGTATCTGTCAATCAGGAGGAATCGGAGCATGCGACTGTCCGAATCTACAGCACTAGCAATCACCAACCAAATGATCCACAGACTAACTCTGGGCGTCCCAGCATTCTCCAGAGGACAGCCCTCAGCCCTATTCGCTATGGCAAGCCGAGTGAAGGAAACAGCCTGGATTACTAGAGCGTGCAGCCAGGATTCTCAGTATTTTATATAAGATGTATATATGAAAATGTAATAAACATTCACGATCACCATTCACTCATTGCAGCCTCTCCCACATACCTCATAGGTTAAACATTCACATCAAGCAAACCACATTAAAGTTCTTGCTGCAGTTAGAGCTGGGAGCGGAGATACTAACCAAGATTGCTCAAAGCAGCAGCTGCCTGCTGGGAATGATTTTTAAACACAACATTTTATTACTGACCAGCAAAAAGGGGGAAAAATCAAACAGTTGTATCTATCATTAATCCTCTCACCTGTCCAATTATGTTCTCCAAAAAGTCCTAATTTATCTCGAGTCCTATAAATGGCAAGTTCCACTGGAAAGGATATTCCACAATAGATTTGAACTACAGTGGATGATTAGAACGGAAGAGCAGATTGTGTGGTGACCTCAGCTGTATTTATTAAGTTTTACTATTTTGGCACAGGAAGGAGCTGCAGTGAATTTGCCAGAATATCTGCTCCTGCTTCATAGAGAGAAGGCGAATGGGGGCAGTGCCTCACGGGGTAAATGCACTGCCTGGTGTGTAACAAATCAAAGACCCAGCTTCATTTTCAGGTGGTGCTGCATTAGGGGCCTCAAGTGGGTTGGTAGCTGGGAGACTATAAACTGATAGGATGCCTATGATCTGGGGAGGGAAAATCAACAAAGGGCTACTGCTATATGCAATGCCCTGCTGGATGTGTGCATGACAGAGAAAGCAGGATAACGTGGTGTTGGAGCGCCCTTCAAAGCTGAATAACTTCCTCATACTCTCTAAAGGGCAACATGGTGGCACAGTGGTTAGCACTGCTGCCTCACGACGTCGAGGTCCCAGGTTCGATCCCGGCTCTGGGTCACTGTCCGTGTGGAGTTTGCACATTCTCCCCGTGTCTGTGTGGGTTTCGCCCCCACAACCCAAAGATGTGCAGGGTAGGTGGATTGGCCACGCTAAATTGCCCCTTAATTGGAAAAAAAATGAATTGGATACTCTAAATTTATTTTTAAAATACTTACTCTCTAAATTCACACAGGAAGAAAAGGCATTTGGGGGAGGTATTGAAGGTTTGCCAAAACCATACCTTTGCCAAAAACAGTCAGCATCAACGTCGAGGAAAGAAAATGGGGGGTGGAGGAGGAGGAAGCACACCGTTCAAATACCAAAGGGTGGTATTAGTGATGGCAGTGCAGATGCCAGTGGTATGGACTATCTGAGCAATCCACTTCCAAAAGAAATGTGTCTGAATTAAGGGATTTTAAAAAATTGCCATAGACACCTTAAAATATGTAACAATTGGGAGCAGCCTGCATCATTCCCAAGGACACTTCCCCAAGTCAATAAATCAAATTCAGTTTTATTTTGACCAGATTGTGGAAATTTTAACCAGTGTTTTGAGGATCGCATTGCTATGAAAACAAAAAATCAGTGGCTTTGAATATTCCCTACACAGGTTACACATGCAAAGTGATCAGATAGCAATGATTCCACCTGAAGTGCATTTAAATATTTATTGTCAATACTTAATATCTGAAATACTTAATCTGCTGAAGTCAGCCACTGAATTGACTTAGCATCATGTGCATGGAAACGTGAATTAGCGGGAACGGTGTGCTTACGCCCTGATGAGGTGTCTGGAGGTGACTTGGTTCAATGGAATTCAATGCTGGACCCCATTAGGTTTGTCTACACTCTCCTGCATGATTAATGTTCTGCAGGCTGGTTACACATTCCCCACTGATATTGCTTCTGCGCTTTTAAAAGGAGAATTTTGATCACCTCATTCATCACTCTTATTACAGACATGTCTTTAAAGATTTCCTGCAAGCTCCACTGTAAACAGGGCAGCTGAAATTGTGTTCCCTGTGACTGTTTGACACCCTGATACTGTACTCCACTCTTGAAATTGGTACTGGATTGCAAAGTACATTTAAACAGCCACTCACACCAGCAACCAGGCGACTTTATTGCTGAGAGAGGGGGTAAAAGGTTGAAGGGGCATTGGGGGCTGGGGTCCTCCTGGGCCTCTCTTTTGGAATTCCAACTGTGCAGACCCCCAGTTAGTTTTCTAGAAGTCATGATGAAAACAAATCACTTTCCCACTGACCTCTTGGGTCAGGAAAAGAGGATGGGAAATATTTTTTCCAAAGATAAAAGTAGAATTTATAACAATCCCCTATTCATGCAAAGTAAATGAGGCGAGTGCCAAGCTTTGGTAGCACATTACTGTTTCAACTTGGATATCCAGAATCCCATGCCACCCAAAGAGATGAAAGGACAGTCATGTTCCTTGGATGGATCCTCAGCAATGTTCACTAGCTTCTAATCAGACCAACATGATGAGGTGCTCCCCTTCACAGCTCTTTTAATGATTCAAAGTGGGACGTGTTGAGTTGCTGATAGACGCGGACCCAAACTCTAAACTGACCAATTACATTCATTAGAAGGGGGTTCCTCTTTCAGGTTTGTGTTATCTCACAGTGAAAATAGTGCGCACTTCAGGAATGCTTTTATCCCCGTTTGGTGCCTGCTCCCATCCCTAACTGCAGTCTTTGCTGTTAGTAGGATTTGTCACGGCAATCCACAATCTGTGCGATTGGTCTCGTCACACATTTCTATCATACCTGCGGTAACTTACTGCTATACACTGGTTCCTGATACACTATTCTATAATAAAACACAGGGAAGAATATTGGCGACGAGGCTGGAAAAGAAACAACTGAAAAGAGAGAGACCCTCCTTGGATAAAGCCATTCTATTATCGGAGGATGCTTTACGCTGACGAACCTTTAACACGAGATTTATAAAACAAGAGACATTTCACAGGCCGCACAACTGCACATATTTAAAATGATTGAATACTTGTTAAAAATTTACCCTTGAGCACCTGTCACAACATTTCTTCTGCCAGCTGTCTCCAGTTTCCATTTGCAGATCAAAGGTGAGGGATTTGATTTCAAAGTCAAATGTACACACCCTACACCAGCATTCCTCAGCAAGCATTTCAGCTCAATTTAAAATGAAAAATCAAAGGACACCGGATTTGGTGAGCAATGCGACAGGCCTCAACAACTGTTTGGTCAAGGTTTCCCTTACAGCACAAGAACCAGTGCAGCAAAGGTCAACTTTATTCAATGCTTTCTTTTTGACGTCATTCCTTTTGCATGATATTCCAAAAGAAACTCCAGTCCCTCGAATGTGCAACTTCTGGAAGGTTCAGAACACCGTAAATACTGTAAATAGCAACAAAGGGACATGGCGGATACCTCTGTTCACAAAGGGGACAGCGCTGGGATGCCTGCTGTCTCAAATTTACATAAATGGACAATAAAACTGGGTAACTATGAAACACACAGCTGATGAAAATATTAGCATACTGGTTTAAAGAATGGCTTCATCAACAGAAGGATGACAATGTAAAATAGCGGTTATACTTACATAGAGGTCGGCACCATAAAATCCATCTTGGTAAACCACACTGCAGAGATGCACACAGAAACACTCTGATTACTGCAATTCCAACATGCAGGGCTAATAAAGGCAAGGTTTGTCACAAGAACTCTATAAACTGCTTAAATTTCCAGCAAGGACTGCTCAAATTTTGAGAGCAAGTGTTTTCTTCATTTCAAATGTCAACATATCCTTTTTAGGCTTTATTACTAAAATCTATTTAGCAGGAAATAATCACATCACTATTTTGCCACTCCTATTCTCTCAGCTAGACAGTAAAGAGAGGGGTTGGGGGGCAGAGTTATACCACGTAACCTGGCAATCCCATTACTCTTCAGCTGGTGAGGCACCTTATTATTATCTCAACTGGAGTGGGCACCGTAACCAAGCCCTCTTGGTCAGGAAGCAGGGAATTCAATTGAAACAAGAACTTTAGGAGATTTACAGGTCCTTCTTCATTGACATGGTTTTTGACTGTGTGCGCGCTTCCCTCACAGTTACAGTCCCCAATGAGAGTCAGGACCTGCTGTCAAACTCGGCAACATTATAAACAGACACCAACAGTGTGGTCACAAAGGCTAATGGAATGCTGGCCTCCAGGAGACTGGAATTCAAAGGCAAGGAAATGATTGTGCTGAACATTGGTCAGTTGTGGGGTAACTGTGCTCACTTTTCGACACTGCACCTCAGGGAGGATAGATTAGCTGTGGTGTGGTTGGAGCTAAGATTCACCAGAATGAAACCAGACGTTCAAGGGTTAAGTCACGAGGATCGTTTTTAAAAAATTTGGCTTGTATCCCCTTGAGTTTAGAAAGTTATCGGTTCATCAAATTGAGTTGATCAAAATGATACATGGATCCAATAGGGTAGAGAAGATCTGTTTCCTGATGAATCATTAAATTAGGCTGTGCTCATTTAGGAGCAACAGCAGAAGCATTTTCCACACAATGGGTAGAGGAAATTAGAAACTGGCGTATGGATGGATTTTGGGTCAAGTGGAAATTCCAAGCCAGGGAGACTTTTTTTTACAAAAATGAAATATTATTGATGCTGGACCAAAGATGCTGGAAATTGTCAGCAAGTCAGGCAGCGTCTGCGGAGACAGAAACAGAGTTAATTTACCGATCAACCAACTTGCATCAGAATAGATCGATATCCTAACCCAACAAAAAAATGAAGGTACTGGATAAGTTGGGGGGGGGGGGGGGGGGGGCAGAGGCGTTGTGGTTCAGATCATCTCTGGTCCACTTGAACAGAGGAACAGGCTTGAGGGGCTGAATGGCCCACTCCTGCTCATTTGCTAGAGAGAAATACAAAGGAGCCTTTTTCTTTACTTCAAGTGGAGGTTTTAATCAGATAATGGATTTCTAATGCAATGTCAAGCTGACAGGAAAGATTGGGAGGTTTGCTATGAGGACTGCAGCTGGCAAAGGAACTTCAGGCTGTTTACTTTTCACAAAGTACATCCAAAGTACATCCAGGGGCTGGTTTAGCTCACAGGGGCTGGTTTAGCTCACAAGGCTAAATCGCTGGCTTTTAAAGCAGACCAAGCAGGCCAGCAGCACGGTTCGATTCCCGTACCAGCCTCCCCGGACAGGCGCCGGAATGTGGCGACTAGGGGCTTTTCACAGTAACTTCATTGAAGCCTACTCGTGACAATAAGCGATTTTCATTTCATTTCAAAATTTCAAAAGTGGATGTCAGTATCACCCAAGTTATTCTTTTTAAATGCAAATTGAGTCAAACATATTCCCCAAAGTGCTACTTATAACAAGTTTATTATTCATTTTGACATATAATGTACGCAGAGAAGTTACACTGAATTGAAGAGCCTGCCATCCTGGGTTCTTCGCTTTGGCTTTTAGCACCCGGAAAGTTTTGTAAATTAAATGTTTGCACGCTTCTCTTTCACTTGGGACAAACCTTCCCCCTCAGCCATCAGTAACAATGTTAGCCAATATAAATTATCCGCATGCTTTATCTAACACAGGAATAAGGAATAGCTTTACTTTAAAACATGTTAGTGCTAAAGGCTCCTTAAAGAGGAGTTAAAAGCATTGAATAAACAGAAAATGCAAAAGTACTTCTGCAGACATAACTGATAATCATTGCTAATCATTCTCTATGTGCAATGAGAATGTGCAAACTCCATATGGGCAGTGACCCAGGGCCGGGATCAAACCAAGGTCCTTGGTGTCGTGAGGCAGCAGTGCTTACCACTGCGCCACCGTGCCACCTAACAAATTTGTTTGCATTTTTTGAGCATGTGACCAGGTGTGTAGATAAAGATAGTGCAGTTGATATAGTCAATATGGATTTCAGCAAAAGCCTTTGACAAGGTCCCACATGGTAGATTTATAAAGACGGCAAATGCATATACAGGGTAGCTTGATAAGCTGGATTCAAAATTGGCTTAGCTGTTGGAGAAGAGGGTGATGACAGACGGCTGCTTTAGTGACTGGAAGCCAGTGTCCAGTGGCGTACCGCAGGGATCTGTGCTGGGCCCCCTATTGTTTGTCATTTATATAAATGACATAGATGACTATGTGGGGGGTAGGATCAGTAAGATTGCGGATGACACAAAGATTGGCCGGGTGGTTAACAGTGAGATTGAGTGTGTTGTGTTACAGAAAGATATGGACGGGATAGTCAAATGGGCAGAAAAGTGGCAGGTTGAATTTAACCCTGAAGTGTGAGGTGATACAGTTTGGAAGGGGTAATGTGACAAGGAAGTATTCAATGAATGGCCTGACACTGGGAACAAAGGGACCTTGGGAGTGTTTGTCCAGATCTCAGAAGGCAGAAGGCCAGGTGAATAGGATGGTGAAAAAGCTTCTGGGACATTTGCCTTTATCAATTGAGGCATAGATTACAAAAGCAGGGAGGTCATGTTGGAGCTGTATAGAACTTGGTGAGGCCACAGCTGGAGTACTGGGTGCAGTTCTGGTCACTACATTAGAGGAAGGATGTGATTGCACTGGAGGGGGTGCAGAGGAGATTCACCAGGATGTTGCCTGGGATGGAGCGTTTCAGTTACAAAGAGAGGTTGGATAGGCTTGGGCTGTTTTAGCTGGAGCAGAGAAGACTGAATTCTCGGTGTTCACTTCCTATAGTGAGGTGACCAGAATTGCACACAGTACTCCAGCTGTGGCCTCACCAAGTTCTATACAGCTCCAACATGACCTCCCTGCTTTTGTAATCTGTGCCTCGATTGATAAAGGCAAGTGTCCCATAAGCTTTTTCACCATCCTATTCACCTGGCCTTCTGAGATCTGGACAAACACTCCCATTTTGGTCTGGAATGCACGGCCTGGGAGGGTGGTAGAGGCGGGTTACCTCACATCCTTTAAAAAGTACCTGGACAGCAGCATGGTGGCCTAGTGGTTAGCACACAGCCTCACGGCGCTGAGGTCCCAGGTTCGATCCCGGCTCTGGGTCACTGTCCGTGTGGAGTTTGCACATTCTCCCCGTGTCTGTGTGGGTTTCGCCCCCACAACCCAAAAAAAAAATGTGCAGGGTAGGTGGATTGGCCATGCTAAATTGCCCCTTAATTGGAAAAAATAATTGGGTAATCTAAATTTATAAAAAAAAAAGAAAAAGTACCTGGATAAGCATTTGGCATGTCATAACATTCAAGGCTATGGGCCAAGTGCTGGCAAATGGGATTAGGTGGGCAGGTCAGGTGCTTTTCATGTATCGGTGCAGACCCAATAGGCTGAAGGGCCTCTTCTGCACTGTGTGATTTTGTGATGCTTTTCCCTGCTGAATTCATACTGTCAAGTGCAACAGGATGATAATGCGTGCAATGTGTTACAGCAGTATGATTAAAGCACTACATTGTGAACTTTGCAGCACACCCATGATTTTGTCCATTGAAACTCTCAAACTCAGTCAGAGCAAAACACTGAGCTTGCCCAGTGACCTGGGATGAAGGGGATAGGATCACCTTGGGGTTCTGTTGCTTAAGAACAAGCTGCAAAGTTGAGATGTTAAAGCAAATTGTATAAAATGTTCAGAATAACTGGGGATAGAGGGAGTTAGATTTGGTGAAACTTGGAAACTCCATGCACAAAGATGGTTAATTCACTTGTGATTAAGTTGTCTTACCCTCCATAGGCTGGAATAGCAGTAGGTGGTGCCGCTGCACGGAATGCACTGTAGACTGCTCGACCTCGACCTCTCAGGGCACCTCGCAATGCAGCTGCAGTAGTGGCTGCCTGATACGGGAAACCAGGAACTAAGGATTTGGGGAATGGAGAAGTGAGAATTAGTACACTGTAATAAATACTAGTTCCAAATAACTAAGCAGAAAACCAATCTTTCCACGAAAAGAAACAGTGGTTGCGACAATCAGAAAAAAGGCAAAGTGTGACAATAAAAATGTACCGACAAAGCATACAGGTGTTACTATAAACTAAATGGACTCGGCATTCATAAATTTAGCATTAGAAAGTTTGTTTACACAACGTGTGTGTTATTTTGTCTGTAGCATGCTGATATTGTGTTGGTGTAAAAGGCACCTGAGAACGGAAGAGAATAAAGCTACTAATCACACACAACAGGAACTTCAAAATGCTGTTTCTTAATTAGGAAAAAGAGGCCCTGGAAAGTGCAATGCGTGTGTCACTGTTCCTTCACCTGCTGGACCGTGCTTCATGTGATGAAAACGACCTCGGTTACTGCATGTCAGGGTTCCAAATGAAATGCAAAGTCTCAATCCAATGTGCAGCGCCAAGCATGGGCAGCGCCAAGCACGGACAGCGCCAAGCACGGACAGCGCCAAGCACGGACAACGCCAAGCACGGACAGCGCCAAGCACGGGCAGCATCAAGCACGGGCAGCATCAAGCACGGACAGCGCCAAGCACGGACAGCGCCAAGCACGGACAGCACCAAGCATGGACAGCGCCAAGCACGGACAGCGCCAAGCACGGACAGCGCCAAGCACGGGCAGCGCCAAGTACGGACAGCACCAAGCACGGACAGCACCAAGCATGTACAGCACCAAGCATGGACACACTATGTATAGCACCAAGCATGTATACACCGTGCGTGCTCATTGCTGCTGAGTGGAGGAAGGATAGGGGATTGTCGTATCCGAGTCTGTGAAGATGTGTCCATGAGCGATGCTGTGACGCCATTGTAAAAGCAAACAGGGTGTTACAATCTATTGTCAGGAAAGCTAACCAGAATGAACATACAAGGGTTTGGTTAGAAGACTTGTGCATTGTTTAGATTCCCTCAGGTGGTTGGTATAAAGATGCTGGAGAAGGTTAAGAGGCGGTCACTGGATTGATATTTAGTTTAAAGACTCTGAAGAGGCCACAATTGGCTGAAAGGTCTGGGACTTTCTACTTTGGAAAAGTGTAGGTATCAAGGAGATTTGACATCAGGGACAAGAGGTTTAGATTTCTTTTTGCAATTGTTAATCTGTGGACCAAATTGCAGTGAATATGGATACACCAACTTTCAAAAAGGAGCTCATGAAAGTAGCCGATGTAATTTATCTAGAAGGTTACAGTTGATTGCGGCTTTTAGAACTTCAGGACATTTATTCATCTTCAGAGGTCAAGAGAATTTTCCATCCCCCCCACCCCTAAATTAGCTGGCGGATATTTTCTCTCTTCGGTAGCCTCTCTCGATAGATGACATGGCTAGTTGGTCTGCAGGGGAGGCGCAGGGGAAAGAGAGTAAGTGAAAGAGGAGGAAACTAGAACAATGGTACCTAGAAGCCACGGCACAACAATTGGTGCTGAGATAGCTCCTTTAACACAATGAAAGGGGCTGGTTTAGCTCACTGGGCTAAATCGCTGGCTTTTAAAGCAGACCAGCAGCACGGTTCGATTCCCGCACCAGCCTCCCCGGACAGGCGCCGGAATGTGGCGACTAGGGGCTTTTCACAGTAATTTCATTGAAGCCTCCTCGTGACAATAAGTGATTTTCATTTCATTTCATGAAACATTCCAGGGCACTTTACAGAGCAAACAAAATCTAACACTGAACCACATAACAAGCTGTCAGGGCAGAAACATAGCTTTAAGGAGGGACTTTGAGAGGGAATTCCGGACCGTAGGCCCTTACTATTTGGAAGCCATAACCACCATTGATGGAACAATTAAAATCCAGGATGTACAAGGGGCCAGAATTAGAGCAGTGCAAATATAGGACAGTCTCAACAGATCAGCTGGCCATCTCTGCTATATTCATAATCATTTGTTCCATTTGCTACAGCAACCTTCCATGTTACATTGATGCAGTTGGAGTTGGTTCTGAGATTGGGGCATCAAAGAGAGCTTTACTCTGCATCTCGCTCATGCTGCGCTTCACAATGCAACAACCTGCAAAATGATGGCACACATGAAGGCCTTTCAATCAAGACTCACTCACCTTGAAAATAGACTGGAACATATTATGTTTTTTAAAAACTGTTCATGGGACGTGGACTTCGCCAGCTGTGCCACCATTTATTGCCCATCCCTAATTGCCCTTGAGGGGGCAGTTAAAGTTAACCACATTGCTGTGGGTCTGGAGTCACATGTAGGCCAGACGGAGTAAGGACGGCAGATTTCCTTCCTTAAAGGACATTAGTGAACCAGATGGGTTTTTACGACTTCCGGCAATGGTTTCATGGTCATTGTTAGACATTTAATTACAGATTGCTTTTTACTGAATTCTCCAGAGCATTACCCTGGGTTTCTGGTTTACTAGTCCAGTGATAATATGACTACACCACCACCTGCCCATGTGATGGGAGTGCTTCTCCACTGAACCACCAAATATACTGTCAGCGAAACTCGAACTGAGCCAGAAGGATGAGCCACAGAGCGAGGAAATAGACGGGAGTATAACAAAGGGACAGCAGCAAATCACAGGGCTCCAAACTCAATCCAAATTGATGTCACAAACTGCAATTTCAAAGCTCAAACATTTTATGAGGAGATAGTGTAGACTGCACTGGGTTGCAGTTAATTCTTTATAATATATAATGTAGTTTATTTAAACAGAATATTTGTTTTCAACTGTTCTTACCATTGTGTGTTGGGCTGAGTGCTGTCGAAGCAACAGGGTGTAGGTGAAAGGGTAAAGATGATAGTGATGCAGGACCTGTAAATATACAGCATCAAACAACGAGCATTAAAACCTTATTTTGCAGAGCAGTGCTTTCCAGGTAAATATGCTGTGTACTTTATATTACACCGTGATTTCAAAAGTAAAACTCCAGTACATAAATATACCACCACTAAATATTCATTATTCCCATGTTTGCATGGGTTTCGCCCCCACAACCCAAAGATGTGCAGGCTAGGTGGATTGGCCACGCTAAATTGCCCCTTAATAGGAAAAAATGAATTGGGTACTCTAAAGTTCCCAAAAAAATAAAACATTCATGACAGACCATTAGGCAGTTCTAATGAATTATTCAGACCATCCCCAATTTTCTAATTCCTCTATATTATTCTAATTTTGTTTATTTTTTAAACAATCTGAATGTTTCCAGTACTTTCTCCTTTGTGTATATTTCCTCTTGAGAATAAGAACTGGGCCGTACTGACTGGAGCCAAAAGTCTGTCCCAAGGACAAAGTAGGACTAAAGCAGTAATTCGAAGAACATCCTTTATGACTATTTAATTTTAGTGGCTGCCAAATAATGCCACATATCCCACATTCACTCAGTGATGCCCAATAACTCAGTTACTAAGTCAATGTGAAACATTGTAAATTGGGCAGCCCAGCAGGCCCAATGCTGAGTGAGGTGATCCCGGGACCCTGGCTCAGGGAGGACGTAGTCTGTTAGAGTTCGACTTCTGATAACAAGATTAACATTTTCACAATATATCCTGAATTCTAATATTCAAATGTACAGAAGCCAATAAAATGTGTTTCTCAGTGCCAAATTTATACATTTTTTGATCATGTTTCACTGGAATCATTTAACAAAGATATATGGAAACACAGATAGTTAAATCCTAGTTGACATTCTTGATCTTTGTACACTGCTGAGGGGGCGATGGAACATTTACCTGCATAAAATTCAGGGCTGTAGACAGCACCAACCACAGGGCTCAGCTTCCAGCCTGGAAATTAAATATAGATCAAACTAAAATGAATGCAACACCAAGCTTCAATCTGAAACAACATAACGCAAAGTGCACCCAACAATTAGCCAGCAATAAACAAATCAGAGAATATCTAAACATTCCAACTCTGAGTATTAATGTGTGGTGGATAACTACCCAATAACAAGCAACTTTATCTAATGAGCTGTCTGCTTCTTTTAATGAGTGACCAGGGAGTTTATAAGCTGGATCTGCGTCACAAGCAATTACTCTGATCATCCCTGGGATATAGATAGAAAAACTATTCAATGCTCAAGCGAGAAGTGAACATTGCATACTGACGTGGCAGCCACCTATCACTCACTGTCAGTACTCGCGCACAAGCACTTGACCAAGTACAGGAGGGCAACTGTGACAGTGTATTGGCAAAGTATCTGAGATAACTAGTGTCAGAGGGTGATTGGCATTTGTGAGCCGTTCTCCAGCAAACAGGCGATGCCTTTGATAGAGGAAGAGGCAGATTGGTAAAAAAAAATCAACCTGAGCTGCATTGGCAAATCATCCTGAAACTCCGCTTAATGTGCAGACTCTAAGAAATGGTTCCTGTAACTTCCGAAGTACTGTTAAAACCTGCTCAGAACCTTGCGAGGGACGGTTTTGGAGCAGGAACTGGGCAGGTGAAGGAAATTCACCTAAAGACAAACAGGGCAGCACCTAACAAAGTGGTTAGCACTGCAACCTTCCGGAGCTGAGGGCTCGGGTTTGAATCCCGGCCCTGGGTCACTGTGTGGAGTTTGCACATTCTCCCCGTGTCTGCGTGGGTTCCAATTTGGCCACGCTAAATTGCCCCTTAATTGGGAAAAAAAATAATTGAGTACTCTAGTTATTTAGAAAAAAAAGACTAAAGACAAACGATGGATGGACAAGAACCTGGAGTCAGAGGAATAGAGAGGAGGCTCCAGGGACAGAGTAGAGGAGCAAGGAAACCCAAGATGAGCCTTAAATTAAAGGTATTGGGGACAAGAAGCCTGTAAGGGAAACCTGGCCCTCACAACCTATTGCACTGAGATTAGAAAACAGATTATATAGTTACTCTCTAATAATAAATATTTATTGTCACAAGTAGGCTTACATTAACACTGCAATTGAGTTAATATGTATTGAATTAGCAGATTGCAACCCATAATGTCTCGAGCTGGCAAAAGGATTAATTAGCCAGATCCCCATAAACCTGCGAGGATATCCAAGTGCTTGGATGTCAGGAGAGGGTACAACCAGATCAGATTCCCTCTGAAGTCAAAGTGTCTGGAATTAACACTTGAACAGACTGGTGCCATTCACTGTCTAGGTTTCTATTTGAAGGGAGCCCTTGGGAGAGGAACCAAATTGCTATCATCACTTCTGGATTGTCTGTTCAGCTTCCATTGGGTAAACACTTCCAATCAGATACTTCCAAACTTATACCAGGCTCACACTTGTAGATGTAATTTTAAATCTAACCCATACACATCTAATGATTCATGTGGTCAAAGCAATAATCTGAACGATACAATGTGAGTGAGTGAGTGAGTGAGTGAGTGAGAGAGTGAGTGAGTGAAAGAGTGAGTGAGTGAGTGAGAGAGTGTGAGTGAGAGAGTGAGAGAGTGAGTGAGTGAGTGAGTGAGTGAGTGAGTGAGTGAGTAAGTGAGTGAGTGAGTGAGTGAGTGAGTGAGTGAGTGAGTGAGTGAGTGAGTGAGAGTGAGTGAGTGAGTGAATTGAAGGAACACAGGGTTGAGTTCAGCTGTGATGTGCCCCACAAAAGAACATTCACCATCTGGTCTCACACATTAAGAATGGCCGCTTGGAGGGTGTCTGGTCCCCATGGAATCTAAAGTCTGTCACTTAATTGACATGCTCAGGGCATGGGGCGAAAACTGAAAGCAGAAAACTATAGAGTAAAAGAGAAAATAAATTTATTCCAGAAGCTGCCATTAAACTTCTACTAAAAGTCAGTCAAAGTGGGGCCATAGCACTGCTCTGTCTCATTAGTAACGATATTGGCCAATCTAGCCAATTTTATTAAGCTATGGCATCTGTCAGTGATGACCAATGTGTGAATCATCACTGAACTCATTATTCTCCACACTCAAATCATTATCATCTGGATTTGGACAGTCAGAAGCCAGTGCAATGTTATTTTTATATTTTAAAAAGCTGTGTGCAAATGAGCTAATTTAACCTTTGTGTACGTGTGGGCAGGGCCATTCTACATGTAGGCTACTTACACTGGCACTTCTCCACCTCGCATGCCAATGTTATTGGATATGCCAAGGCTCGAGAAGGCACAGCTATCAGTTCCTTTAAATGCTCCACTGACCCACCGGCGCCCCACTGACCCACCGGCGCCCCACTGACCCAGCGCCCCACTGACCCAGCGCCCCACTGACCCACCAGCGCCCCACTGACCCACCAGCGCCCCACTGACCCAGCGCCCCACTGACCCAGCGCCCCACTGACCCAGCGCCCCACTGACCCACCAGCGCCCCACTGACCCACCGGCGCCCCACTGACCCAGCGCCCCACTGACCCAGCGCCCCACTGACCCAGCGCCCCACTGACCCACCAGCGCCCCACTGACCCACCGGCGCCCCACTGACCCACCGGCGCCCCACTGACCCACCGGCGCCCCACTGACCCACCGGCGCCCCACTGACCCAGCGCCCCACTGACCCACCGGCGCCCCACTGACCCACCGGCGCCCCACTGACCCACCAGCGCCCCACTGACCCACCAGCGCCCCACTGACCCAGCGCCCCACTGACCCAGCGCCCCACTGACCCACCAGCGCCCCACTGACCCACCGGCGCCCCACTGACCCACCAGCGTCCCACTGACCCACCAGCACCCCACTGACCCACCGGCGCCCCACTGACCCAGCGCCCCACTGACCCACCAGCGCCCCACTGACCCAGCGCCCCACTGACCCACCAGCGCCCCACTGACCCACCGGCGCCCCACTGACCCAGCGCCCCCCTGACCCACCAGCGCCCCACTGACCCACCGGCGCCCCACTGACCCACCAGCGCCCCACTGACCCACCGGCGCCCCTCTGACCCAGCGCCCCACTGACCCAGCGCCCCACTGACCCACCGGCGCCCCACTGACCCACCGGCGTCCCACTGACCCACCGGCGTCCCACTGACCCACCAGCGCCCCACTGACCCACCAGCGCCCCACTGACCCACCAGCGCCCCACTGACCCAGCGCCCCACTGACCCAGCGCCCCACTGACCCACCAGCGCCCCACTGACCCAGCGCCCCACTGACCCACCAGCGCCCCACTGACCCAGCGCCCCACTGACCCACCAGCGCCCCACTGACCCAGCGCCCCACTGACCCACCAGCGCCCCACTGACCCACCGGCGCCCCACTGACCCAGCGCCCCACTGACCCAGCGCCCCTCTGACCCACCGGCGCCCCACTGACCCACCGGCGCCCCACTGACCCACCAGCGCCCCACTGACCCACCAGCGCCCCACTGACCCACCAGCGCCCCACTGACCCAGCGCCCCACTGACCCAGCGCCCCACTGACCCACCAGCGCCCCACTGACCCACCAGCGCCCCACTGACCCAGCGCCCCACTGACCCACCAGCGCCCCACTGACCCACCAGCGCCCCTCTGACCCACCGGCGCCCCACTGACCCACCAGCGCCCCACTGACCCAGCGCCCCACTGACCCAGCGCCCCACTGACCCACCAGCGCCCCACTGACCCACCGGCGCCCCACTGACCCAGCGCCCCACTGACCCACCAGCGCCCCTCTGACCCAGCGCCCCTCTGACCCACCGGCGCCCCACTGACCCACCAGCGCCCCACTGACCCAGCGCCCCACTGACCCAGCGCCCCACTGACCCACCAGCGCCCCACTGACCCACCAGCGCCCCACTGACCCAGCGCCCCTCTGACCCAGCGCCCCTCTGACCCACCGGCGCCCCACTGACCCACCAGCGCCCCACTGACCCAGCGCCCCACTGACCCAGCGCCCCACTGACCCACCGGCGCCCCACTGACCCACCAGCGCCCCACTGACCCACCAGCGCCCCACTGACCCACCAGCGCCCCACTGACCCACCGGCGCCCCACTGACCCAGCGCCCCACTGACCCAGCGCCCCACTGACCCAGCGCCCCACTGACCCACCGGTGCCCCTCTGACCCACCAGCGCCCCACTGACCCACCGGCGCCCCACTGACCCAGCGTCCCACTGACCCACCAGCGCCCCACTGACCCACCAGCGCCCCACTGACCCACCGGCGCCCCACTGACCCACCAGCGCCCCACTGACCCACCAGCGCCCCACTGACCCACCGGCACCCCGCTGACCCAGCGTCCCACTGACCCACCAGCGCCCCACTGACCCACCAGCGCCCCACTGACCCACTAGCGCCCCACTGACCCACTAGCGCCCCACTGACCCACCGGCGCCCCACTGACCCAGCGCCCCACTGACCCAGCGCCCCACTGACCCACTAGCGCCCCTCTGACCCACCAGCGCCCCACTGACCCACCAGCGCCCCACTGACCCAGCGCCCCACTGACCCACCGGCGCCCCACTGACCCACCAGCGCCCCACTGACCCACCAGCGCCCCACTGACCCACCAGCGCCCCACTGACCCACCGGCGCCCCACTGACCCACCAGCGCCCCGCTGACCCACCGGCGCCCCACTGACCCAGCGCCCCACTGACCCAGCGCCCCACTGACCCAGCGCCCCACTGACCCACCAGCGCCCCACTGACCCACCAGCGCCCCACTGACCCACCGGCGCCCCACTGACCCACCAGCGCCCCGCTGACCCACCGGCGCCCCACTGACCCAGCGCCCCACTGACCCAGCGCCCCACTGACCCACCGGCGCCCCTCTGACCCAGCGCCCCACTGACCCAGCGCCCCACTGACCCAGCGCCCCACTGACCCACCGGCGCCCCACTGACCCACCAGCGCCCCACTGACCCACCAGCGCCCCACTGACCCAGCGCCCCACTGACCCACCAGCGCCCCACTGACCCACCGGCATCCCACTGACCCAGCGCCCCACTGACCCACCGGCATCCCACTGACCCAGCGCCCCACTGACCCACCAGCGCCCCACTGACCCACCAGCGCCCCACTGACCCACCGGCGCCCCACTGACCCAGCGCCCCACTGACCCACCGGCGCCCCACTGACCCACCGGCGCCCCACTGACCCAGCGCCCCACTGACCCACCGGCGCCCCACTGACCCACCAGCGCCCCACTGACCCAGCGCCCCACTGACCCAGCGCCCCACTGACCCACCAGCGCCCCACTGACCCAGCGCCCCACTGACCCACCGGCGCCCCACTGACCCACCGGCGCCCCACTGACCCACCGGCGCCCCACTGACCCAGAGCCCCACTGACCCACCAGCGCCCCACTGACCCAGAGCCCCACTGACCCACCAGCGCCCCACTGACCCAGAGCCCCACTGACCCACCAGCGCCCCACTGACCCAGCGCCCCACTGACCCAGCGCCCCACTGACCCACCGGCGCCCCACTGACCCACCGGCGCCCCACTGACCCAGCGCCCCACTGACCCAGCGCCCCACTGACCCACCGGCGCCCCACTGACCCAGCGCCCCACTGACCCACCAGCGCCCCACTGACCCACCGGCGCCCCACTGACCCAGCGCCCCACTGACCCACCAGCGCCCCACTGACCCACCAGCGCCCCACTGACCCAGCGCCCCACTGACCCAGCGCCCCACTGACCCACCGGCGCCCCACTGACCCACCGGCGCCCCACTGACCCACCGGCGCCCCACTGACCCACCGGCGCCCCACTGACCCACCGGCGCCCCACTGACCCACCGGCGTCCCACTGACCCAGCGCCCCACTGACCCACCAGCGCCCCACTGACCCACCTGCGCCCCACTGACCCACCAGCGCCCCACTGACCCAGCGCCCCACTGACCCACCGGCGCCCCACTGACCCACCGGCGTCCCACTGACCCAGCGCCCCACTGACCCACCAGCGCCCCACTGACCCACCAGCGCCCCACTGACCCAGCGCCCCACTGACCCAGCGCCCCACTGACCCAGCGCCCCACTGACCCAGCGCCCCACTGACCCACCAGCGCCCCACTGACCCAGCGCCCCACTGACCCAGCGCCCCACTGACCCACCAGCGCCCCACTGACCCAGCGCCCCACTGACCCAGCGCCCCACTGACCCACCAGCGCCCCACTGACCCACCAGCGCCCCACTGACCCAGCGCCCCACTGACCCAGCGCCCCACTGACCCACCAGCGCCCCTCTGACCCAGCGCCCCTCTGACCCAGCGCCCCACTGACCCACCAGCGCCCCACTGACCCACCGGCGCCCCACTGACCCACCAGCGCCCCACTGACCCACCAGCGCCCCACTGACCCACCAGCGCCCCACTGACCCACCGGCGCCCCACTGACCCACCGGCACCCCGCTGACCCAGCGTCCCACTGACCCACCAGCGCCCCACTGACCCACCAGCGCCCCACTGACCCAGCGCCCCACTGACCCACTAGCGCCCCACTGACCCACTAGCGCCCCACTGACCCACCGGCGCCCCACTGACCCAGCGCCCCACTGACCCAGCGCCCCACTGACCCACTAGCGCCCCTCTGACCCACCAGCGCCCCACTGACCCACCAGCGCCCCACTGACCCACCAGCGCCCCACTGACCCACCAGCGCCCCACTGACCCACCGGCGCCCCACTGACCCACCGGCGCCCCACTGACCCACCGGCGCCCCACTGACCCACCGGCGCCCCACTGACCCACCGGCGCCCCACTGACCCACCGGCGCCCCACTGACCCACCAGCGCCCCACTGACCCACCAGCGCCCCACTGACCCAGCGCCCCACTGACCCACCAGCGCCCCACTGACCCAGCGCCCCACTGACCCACCAGCGCCCCACTGACCCACCAGCGCCCCACTGACCCACCGGCGCCCCACTGACCCAGCGCCCCACTGACCCAGCGCCCCACTGACCCACCAGCGCCCCACTGACCCACCAGCGCCCCACTGACCCACCAGCGCCCCACTGACCCACCAGCGCCCCACTGACCCACCAGCGCCCCACTGACCCACCGGCGCCCCACTGACCCAGCGCCCCACTGACCCACCGGCGCCCCACTGACCCAGCGCCCCACTGACCCACCGGCGCCCCACTGACCCACCGGCGCCCCACTGACCCACCGGCGCCCCACTGACCCACCAGCGCCCCACTGACCCAGCGCCCCACTGACCCAGCGCCCCACTGACCCAGCGCCCCACTGACCCAGCGCCCCACTGACCCAGCGCCCCACTGACCCAGCGCCCCACTGACCCAGCGCCCCACTGACCCAGCGCCCCACTGACCCAGCGCCCCACTGACCCACCAGCGCCCCACTGACCCACCGGCGCCCCACTGACCCAGAGCCCCACTGACCCACCAGCGCCCCACTGACCCAGAGCCCCACTGACCCACCAGCGCCCCACTGACCCAGAGCCCCACTGACCCACCAGCGCCCCACTGACCCAGAGCCCCACTGACCCACCAGCGCCCCACTGACCCACCGGCGCCCCACTGACCCACCGGCGCCCCACTGACCCAGCGCCCCACTGACCCACCAGCGCCCCACTGACCCACCAGCGCCCCACTGACCCAGCGCCCCACTGACCCAGCGCCCCACTGACCCACCGGCGCCCCACTGACCCACCAGCGCCCCACTGACCCACCGGCGCCCCACTGACCCACCGGCGCCCCACTGACCCACCGGCGCCCCACTGACCCACCAGCGCCCCACTGACCCACCGGCGCCCCACTGACCCACCGGCGCCCCACTGACCCACCGGCGCCCCACTGACCCACCGGCGTCCCACTGACCCAGCGTCCCACTGACCCACCAGCGCCCCACTGACCCACCAGCGCCCCACTGACCCGGCGCCCCACTGACCCAGCGCCCCACTGACCCACCGGCGCCCCACTGACCCACCAGCGCCCCACTGACCCAGCGCCCCACTGACCCACCGGCGCCCCACTGACCCACCAGCGCCCCACTGACCCACCAGCGCCCCACTGACCCAGCGCCCCACTGACCCACCAGCGCCCCACTGACCCAGCGCCCCACTGACCCAGCGCCCCACTGACCCACCGGCGCCCCACTGACCCACCGGCATCCCACTGACCCAGCACCCCACTGACCCAGCGCCCCACTGACCCACCAGCGCCCCACTGACCCAGCGCCCCACTGACCCACCGGCGCCCCACTGACCCACCGGCGCCCCACTGACCCACCAGCGCCCCACTGACCCACCAGCGCCCCACTGACCCACCAGCGCCCCACTGACCCACCGGCGCCCCACTGACCCAGCGCCCCACTGACCCACCAGCGCCCCACTGACCCAGCGCCCCACTGACCCAGCGCCCCACTGACCCACCAGCGCCCCACTGACCCACCAGCGCCCCACTGACCCACCGGCGCCCCACTGACCCACCGGCGCCCCACTGACCCAGCGCCCCACTGACCCAGCGCCCCTCTGACCCACCAGCGCCCCACTGACCCACCAGCGCCCCACTGACCCACCAGCGCCCCACTGACCCACCAGCGCCCCACTGACCCACCAGCGCCCCGCTGACCCACCAGCGCCCCACTGACCCACCGGCACCCCACTGACCCACCGGCGCCCCTCTGACCCAGCGCCCCACTGACCCAGCGCCCCACTGACCCACCGGCGCCCCACTGACCCACCAGCGCCCCACTGACCCAGCGCCCCACTGACCCACCAGCGCCCCACTGACCCACCAGCGCCCCACTGACCCAGCGCCCCACTGACCCACCGGCGCCCCTCTGACCCAGCGCCCCACTGACCCACCGGCACCCCACTGACCCACCGGCGCCCCTCTGACCCAGCGCCCCACTGACCCACCAGCGCCCCGCTGACCCACCAGCGCCCCACTGACCCACCAGCGTCCCACTGACCCACCAGCGTCCCACTGACCCACCAGCGCCCCACTGACCCACCGGCGCCCCACTGACCCACCGGCGCCCCACTGACCCACCAGCACCCCACTGACCCACCAGCGCCCCACTGACCCACCAGCGCCCCACTGACCCAGCGCCCCACTGACCCACCAGCGCCCCACTGACCCACCAGCGCCCCACTGACCCACCGGCGCCCCACTGACCCACCAGCGCCCCACTGACCCAGCGCCCCACTGACCCAGCGCCCCACTGACCCACCAGCGCCCCACTGACCCACCAGCGCCCCACTGACCCACCGGCGCCCCACTGACACAAGCCAAATTAAGCTTTGTTTCTTTAAGAATCTAGTGTATATCCAGAAGTACTGCCCTCATATTGAGAATTGAAGCAATGTTACAGAACTGCACAAAACATCTTTAAATTCACGTATGTTGGGGCAGCACGGTGGTGCAGTGGTTAGCACTGCTGCCTCACACGCTGAGGTCCCAGGTTCAATCCCGGCTCTGGATCACTGTCCGTGTGGAGTTTGCACATTCTCCCCGTGTCTGCGTGGGTTTCACCCCACAACCCAAAGATGTGCAGGTTAGGTGGATTGGCCACTCTAAATTGCCCCTTAATTGGGAAAAAAGAATTGGGTACTCTCATTATTGTTTTAAATTCACATCTTTTGAATATTTGAAATACTTACCGTTTGCATAAGGGCTGACCATCTTCTTATTGGTCATCACACGAGCGGTGGCATTGTTTACCTGAGATGTACAGATCGACAAAGAACCAGCATGTCAGACAAAAAAAATGGTCACCGATTTTAAACACATGCAAGTCTAGTAAAAACAAGATAGATTTAGTTTAATTATAATGTTATAACATTAAGTCTCAATTAAAAGAAACATTCACAAATTACTTTTGAAATTAATGTAGACTTTAGCTATTAATGAATTTCAATATCTTTAAATATTTTCAACAAGGACACTCAAACATAAACCATTGTTTCTCAGGCAATCTTTTCCCCATTATCCCAATAAAATTAAAACAATTGAATTCACGTGTTCACACTGATATAGTCGTTAAAAGATTGTAAAATCTGCTTGCTCACGGCTGGGAGAGATTGGCATGATGTACTGGTTTATTTTGCATGGCTATGCCTGCGCTGGGTGACTGGGAGTGATTAAGAAATTAGATATTTAATTTGGTCAGAATGACAAGGTGATTGGAGAAACTAGTGGTCCCATCGGATGGAGCTAGTCTCCGAAACGAACGATACTTCTACTTTGAAAGAATGAAGTTCAGGAGGAGTTTGTGCTGAGTATGGTTCCAGAAATGAATTGTGGGACAGTTTGCATTCTGTCACTGTCAGCATTACACAGTCAGACTTGCCCATTCGGAAGTTTAGATTTACAAAACAGTACTGCTCGGAAATGTAGTAAACCCTGAGGATAGCTAACAGAGATATGGATGAAACAGGCAGACGCATATCACAAATCAAATTTAATGCAGAAAATGTGATGTGATTCACTTTGGGAGGGTAAGTAGAGGTCATATAATATGCTGTAAACATCTAGGACTCTACAGAGGGATATAGGCCAAATGTGGGTAAGTGGGACTAGCTTAGTGATAGAAACTAAGCAGCACGGTAGCACAGTGGTTAGCACTGTGGCTTCACAGCGCCAGGGTCCCAGGTTCGATTCCGTGCTGGGTCACTGTCTGTGCGGAGTCTGCACGTTCTCCCAGTGTCTGCGTGGGTTTCCTCCGGGTGCTCCAGTTTCCTCACACAGTCCAAAGATGTGCGGGTTAGGTGGATTGGCCATGATAAATTGCCCTTCGTGTCCAAAAAAGGTTAGGTGGGGTTACTGGGTTGTGGGGATAGGGTGGAAATGGTGGCTTAAGTGGGTCGGTGCAGACTCAATGGGCCGAATGGCCTCCTTCTGTACTGTAGGTTCTATGTTCTTAAACTGGGCAACATAGACAAGCTGGGCCGAAGGGCCTGTTTCTATGCTGTAAACATCTAAATTGTACATTTTTAAAGGGACAGAGCTAGGTATGTACATACATAAGTCTTTGAAGAGGGCAAGGCAAGTTCTTAATAAAGCACCAGACAACCTTGATTTTATACATAAAGGCATGGAGACAAGAGCAAGGAAGAAATTCTAATTTTTTATAAATCACTGGTAGGCTTGCCAGAGGGTTGACTCTAATTTTGAAGAAGGATGTCAAGAACTTGGTGAGAGTACAAAGGAGATTTACTGGTGCTAGGGATGAAATACTTCAAGTATGTGCAGAGACTCGAGATACCGGGCTATTTTCCTCAAGAGCAGTGAAGGTTAAAAGGAAATTTAATAGCGTCATTCAAAATGGTATGGGGTTAGCTAAGAATAGAGGGAGAGACTAGTTGGGGGGATAGTAAACAGAGAATGGAGATTTAAGATCAGTGGCAAAAGAACGAGGGACCAGATAACTTTTTGTAACGCAGTAAATTGTATAATCTGGAATGCAAAGCCAGATAGAGTGGCAGAAGGAGATTCAAATTGGATAAATACTTGAATGAGCAGGGCAGCACGGTGACGCAGTGGTTAGCACTGCTGCCCACGGCACTGAGTTCCAGGTTCGATCCTGGCTCTGGGTCACTGTCCGCGTGGAGTTTGCACAATCTCCCCCGCCTGCGTGGGTCTCAACCCAAAGGTGTGCAGGGTAGGTGGATTGGCCACGCTAAATTGCCCCTTAATTGGAAAAAAAAAAAGAATTGGGTACTCTAAATTTATTTATTTTTTAAATACTTGAAGGAGAAGAATTAGTCGGGCAATGGAGAAAGAGCAGGGTGCGGCTAATTGGACAACTTTTTATCGAAGAGCCAACAGAACACGATTCTATGAGAGCCACATTTTTCAGATTAATCCCACGAAAGTTTGAGTGAGTTGACAAAGTTACTGAGGAGCCTGTTCCTTTTTATTTACTGCTCGAGATTTACACATGCCATATTCACTACATGTGCTGACTCCCTCAAGCCTTTTTGCTCCACACAGGACAAACTTCCGGGTGGCACAACGACAGCAAGCAGAGCATACAACATTTTCCATTGCAGACAATTAAATTGGTTCTCAGTGATGAATTCAAATGTGTCCAGATTTGTCATCGTCAGGGATTTCACAACTGTCATGAGTAAACATGGCATTATTTGAAAGTTGCATTTATCCTGTTGGGTCCTGGACAGACTGATTCCATCCATGTTTGGTCATTTGTAGCTATGCAAGGAACTTTAAAAAAATTCTATTGAGCGCAGATTAGCATTAGAAGCATCAGAAACAGATGATATTTGAACAGGGTGCTCTTCCATTCAGCTATTAAACAGCACTTGCTCTCAAAAAAGTTAAATCTGCTTGGCTTCCAGATTTTGGGAAGTTTGGGGTGAATGGTGCTAATCTACAGCAGGTAAAGCCTGGTTTCCCCACATCTGGTTAAATTCGGATTACTCTAGTCAGCATGTGGCGCAATGGTTATCACTGGGACTGCGGCGCCAGGGTCCCAGGTTCGATCCCGGCTCTAGGTCACTGTCCGTGTGGAGTTTGCACATTCTCCCCGTGTCTGTGTGGGTTTCACCCCCACAACCCAAAGGTGTGCAGGGTAGGTGGATTGGCCACGCTACATTGCCCCTTAATTGGAAAACAAAATAATTGGGCACTCAATTTATAAAAAAAGACTTGGATTACTCTTTCACCTTAAATAAATGACACAATTATATAGAGTTATGGGATAACTGATGAATTCTGTTTGACTATTAACATGGTCTCGGGGCTTATCCCTTGGATGTTGCTACTACCAACTTCTTCCAACCATTACACTCCAGATTCTCACTTGTCACACATTGGCAGTGAAACCCATGTTGTTAGGAAGCACTTTGTGCTTCATTCCATCTTATCTGTCTCCTGACCTGGATTAATCTAACATTCAATGCTTATAAATTACGTTTAAACAGAGTAGTAAAACCTGAATAATAATCTCTTTAACTGATTCAATGGGCAAATAGTACATATCCATGTAGAGAAGGAAGGTCCCTTGTTCATTTTAGGGGTCGGGAAAATGGCCACCGTGGCCAGTTTGGCAGCAAGGTCACAGCAATTGGTGTCAATGTCACTGAGCTTAAGAAGGAAGGGAAAGGGGCAGCACGGTGGCACAGTGGTTAGCATTGCTGCCTACTGAGCTGAGGACCTGGGTTTGAATCCCGGCCCTGGGTCACTGTCCGTGTGGAGTTTGCATGTTCTCCCCGTGTCTGCGTGGGTTTCACCCCCACAACCCAAAGATGTGTAGGGTAGGTGGATTGGCCACGCTAAATTGCCCCTTAATTGGAAAAATAATTGGGTACTCTAAATTTATTTTTAAAAGAGGGAGGGAGGGAAACAGGCAATCTTTTCTCACTGCTGCTATCCAGTGACTTTTCTTGGCAGCATGTGCACATGGATGTCAGGTGTCTCTTTGCAACTGAACAATCTGATGACACTTTAGCCTTACAGGTGAACAGTGCCACTTTGGTGAGGTACTAGGGGGCTGATAGTGACCTTGGAACAGTAAGGCAGAATGAATCAGCACCTGCAGGAGAGAATTTAGAAAAATATCAGCCAATAAAACATCTTCTAAGTTGAGGAATATGTCCAAAATAGAGAAAAAAATTGGTGTTGTTTCCAAAGATGTTCTCCCATGATTTTAGCTTGGAATAAAAATTATGTTAAGCGAAAAAGGTGCAGTTTAATTTTGTATTAAAAGTCACTGCAAATGAGTGGTCTTTGAGCAGGGCTTTGTTGGAAATAGACTCAATCAGGACACTTTTCAAAATACGCTCACTCATCAAGTCTCCACGCAGCTATTAGCCTGAGAAAGACATGGTTTACCTTTGTTTGGCCACACACAAACAGATCTAAAAACCATGGAACAAAACAATGAAACAAGGAACATGCCAAAACAAAACATTAAAAAATTTAAAATAAAAGATAGTAGTGAAGGATCTTAAACATTAGGTGAGGGGCAAAAGTCAGTTTTCCAGCAGTGTGCAACATGAGCACCAAGGAGGGCCAAGAACCATTGGAGAAGCCACACATTGAGCCAATAGAAAAGGAGGCACAATCCCAGAGAAACAGAGTAACCATTCACAGGCGTGACATACAAGGAAAGGGGAAGAGGGGGGAACAAGGACAAACAAACACAAAGAGAGGGTGCATTAATCAGCAAAACCGTCGTTAAAACTCTGAGTAAGATGTGTAGGAGTCACCATCAATCAACTACTAAATATAGCTCAGGCTGCTTAAAAAAAACAAAGAAATAAATATGTACAATCCAGTACAGGCGGCACCAAAAAACAGCATTGGAAAGGGGGAAAACAACAAGTCAAGTCACATTCGTAGCGTTAAACGTGAAATGGCAGATGGGTTTCCTTTTGCTTTTGTGTTCGTTTGTTTTGTTTTTCTTGGTTCACTTACCCCCTTGCGTACCATCGCCAGCATGTATAGTTACCATGGTTACTGTGACTCAAGTGAAGGGCCCTAAACGCTACACCATCGAGGAGGGAAATATAAAAAAAAAAGCAAAATATGCAAACATCTTACTCAAAAGGCTTTAAATGATTCATAAAGACCAGTCTGCATACAAGGCAGAGCTGAGGAGGAAATCTGAGATCTAAAATTCATTTGTAATTAAGAAAATTCTACCCCAAATTACAAACGATAAACAAGGTTTCAGAGCCTCTTTGGACAAGCATACTCCATTTGCAGATATAACTGGTTCGCAATAGACCCGAGGCCCAGGGAACAATAAATTAGATTTTTTTTTACACAAGCATGTTTTAAATGGGAGGGTCGTGATAATGTTAATACAACTTTTTCTTTAATTATTCACTTTTTAATAATTATTGAGCAGATTTAATTTAGCAGTGAACATTTTAGTAGTTTTGATCTCAGGCTATCTGCAGCTGCTCGGAAAGGCAGTCCAAAGAAACTGTACAGGACCTCTTGTTCCCAAGAGGAAAGGTTAGCTCCGCTGATGGATTCGCCCCTCAGCACTGCATTGAAGAAAACTGACTCACTTCTGTGTGTGTTGCGGTGGTTATACCTCATAAAACAATGGGGAACCTACTTGCACCCTACTTTGAAAGACACAGAGGTAAAACTGGACATTCTCATTGCATAAACAAAATAGAAGAGGAGCCTTGCACAACAAGAGGCCAAAAGAATAAATAAAACGACACAAACAGAATTCTGGTCAGCAAGGCTGGAGGAATTACTGTGTAAATTAAAGAGTGCAAGAAAGAGATTGGGGTAAGGGGGTAGTTAGAACAATGACGCACATATGATGACCATCGAACAACCAGTGTAGAAAATAAAAGGTTGAGGCAAGACATTGAAAATAAATGTATAGAAGGAAACAATTTTTTTTAAGACATGCACCTCTATTTTACGGCCCTCAACCACCGTGCCGTGTAATTTCTCCCTCGCCCTGTCGGCATCAGCACTAGATTCGAAAGTTACGAACCCGAATCCCTGCATGCGGCGGGAGAAGGGGGGAGAACAACATGCACATCATTATAAATAGAACAAGTACATGACCACAATCAGCAATACTTTTCTCTCTCATCCTCATGCATGTTTCTTGGAAAATTAAAAAATTAAAAAAAGTAAGCGGCGAGGCCAAACCAAACTGTACTCGTTACTTGGGCTGCTCATTAGTCATTGGGAGGTTGGGGACAGCTTTTTGGGAGTAGGAAGAAGGGGATGGATGAAAGCAGCAAAGAGCAAGGTACAGAATCTCTGAAAGCACACAAGGTCAGTAGACTGTTACTATTCTTTTTGCAAGGTGTTCCCCAGCACTATAACTGGCATTTACTCTTCTTGGCCACTTCAGACACTGGTTTATTGCTATTGTGTCCCAAAGCACACATTCGGTGGAGATAAAGGTTTGCTAAATGTCCAGTTCACCAAAGTAGTCATGAATACTCGTTTAACAAATTCGGCTGCCTGCGGACCTCAGTCTGACAAGCTTGGTGAGCTGTTCTTGTCAGCTGGGCCACATACCATGATCCCCGAGGACTCAGGGCATTAGTTACTACAACAGGTGGAGCTTTGGTGGATGATAAACAGCTATTTTATTTAAAAGCTGCATTGGCTAGGCAGGGGTTAGAGTCAGAGTCCTGCTTCTGATAGTTATCCAGTGACTGCTGCTGTACACAGGAAAGCTCAGTTGCAACTTCCCAATAATTAGCTTGGCAACACAAAATGACTAGTATCTTGGACAAGTATTAGATAATTGCCAGAGATTGTGTAATCACACACCAGTTATGAATGGTTCCTTTAGCAAAGATGGGTAGGAAAAAACTGAAAAGTGCAAAACACAGCAAGTGTTCCAAAGGAACTGACTCTTTTGTGATAATGAAATTATAATAATGAGAAATCAAAATATTTCATCAATTAACTATAAGCATCTCCCCTGCCTTCTTTCTAAATGTAATTCCCTATTTTCATGTCAATCTTGATGCCTGGAATAATGCTGTTAGTTCAATGAAACATGGGGCAGCACGGTGGCACAGTGGTTAGCATTGCTGCCTACGGTGCTGAGGACCCGGGTTCGAATCCCGACCCTGGGTCACTGTCTGTGTGGAGTTTGCACATTCTCCCCATGTCTGCGTGGGTTTCACCCCCACAACCCAAAGATGTGCAGGGTAGGTAGATTGGCCACTCTAAATTGCCCCTTAATTGGAAAAAATAATTGGGTACTCTAAATTTATTTTAAAAATAAATTCAATTAAACGTTTGTGCAAAGAGACAACTTACAGCTGTCACAGAGCAGACTGCAAAAGGAGTCAGTTTTCCACTGGCCACATTAAAGTTAGAAAAAAAATAAACAAACCCAGAAAGTCTCAACAGAACTAAACCTCAGGCTGTAAATATTCAGAATATGTGAGATAATTAATGATATTTTTGATGATGTGAAAGGGCTGCTGTGGAGATACTGTGATGATGCAATCAGTTAGTGGTGAGATGTTTGTCAGCAAAGCCAAGGACTATCCGAGCTTCAATAATTTACCACATGAACATGTGGAAGTTATTCCACCCCAAACTATTCCAATAAACAGAATTTCTAATACACTCAATCCCTGGACTCTCCAAACCACAGCATATCTTACAGGGAACGGTCCAATGACAGAACTCAAGGCCCAGCAGGAGTTACACTGTAAGCGGTGTCTGATTTGGGCAATGGGTGGCACAGTCAGAACACTGTCCTTTTCACCTCGGAATCCTGGGTTCCAGCCAGCACAGACAGATGGCATGAAAGCCTCCTCTCACAGCTAGAACGGCCCCAAGAGAAATTAATTTTGGCACTCACAACTTGGCTCCTAATGGGCAAAAGTCCACAGTACAAATGAAATGTAATTCAGCATTAACTAATCATTCTGTGTACTCAGCAAGGTCACGATGATGGTGAGTATAGAAAATGGAAATGTCACAATGAAGTAGTACCAGTTGCTCTTCCAATGGGAAACGTTGAAGCAAGAGGAACGTTTTAAAATACAAGGTGGGTTTGAGGTGTACAGCTCAAACACTATATGAGCAATTTTACTCTGCATTTAACCAGCATTGTACCTGTGAGTATCCAAAGAAATAGACCAGTGGAAAAAAAAACCTTAAAAACTAAATTCCAAACAGAATCATTCCCTAACTCAATAAAGATAATTATAGGGCGACACGGTAGCACAGTGGTTAGCACTGCTGCTTCACAGGCCAAGGTCCCAGGTTGGATTCCCGGCATGGGTCATTCTCTGCGCTGAGTCTGCACGTTCTCCCAGTGTCTGCGTGGGATTCCTCCGGGTGCTCCGGTTTCCTCCCACAAGTCCTGAAAGATGTGCTGTTCAGTGAATTGGACATTCGGAATTCTCCCTCTGTGTACCCGAACAGGCACCACAATGTGGTGACTAGGGGCTTTCCACAGTAACTTCATTGCAGTGTTAATGTAAGCCAGTGACACTAATAAAGATTATTATTAAATAAAATAGTTGTCCTTTTAACAATACCCAGAGACCTGGTTAATGGTAATATAAAAAATTAAAGACAACTGGACAGTTACATTTATTTTTACTTCAATTGAGAATGAATGCGTCTCAGTGCAAGTCCCATGTTATGTTTTGTCAGTGACTTGCTGTCTCACAACATTCTTTAACAAGTATTCAGATTTTTAAAATCCAGAATTTAAAAATGAAACTCAATTCACAACTTCTGTTTTATTGCAGAAGTGCAATATAGTAAACATTATTTGTATTTGGTCATATTAATCTACTTTCTCTTGCATTGTGCAGACTCCATACTGAAACCCTTTTTATCGTGACGGTACCTTCGTTTTAACTGTTCCAGCCACACCCTTGGTTTCTCTTTAGCTGAATGGGCCCATTAAATCAGTCAAGAGGAAGATGACCCTGACTCCTTGGACAGCTCGAGGGCCTGGGTTCACCCTCTTCATATGTAACGTGTTGGTGGTGGCAGGGGGATGGGGTACCTGCTGTCTACGATATCACCAATGCAGATTATCACGTTGGACACCATAATACTGCAGAACTACCGCTGTGTCCAAATACAAGGCCACAAATTATCCTCAACCTTGATAACTGACCATATTCTGTTCATACATCAAAGTAAACCTCTGGTGATGAAAGTACTCAGATCAGAAATTGTCTCAATACATTGCAGAGCCAAGTAGCAGCAGGACAGACAGTGTATATCTAGTTAAAAATAATCAAGGCATGGCGTCACAGGGCAGGTGATTGGGAGTGAGCATTAACATTCCCTTCATTTCTCTACCTGAAGGAAGTGGATAATTGCCTAATAGGTTTTTAAGTTTGTAAGTTTTAAAGTGGTATATTTAAGTGGGTTTAAATCTAAGTAAATCTTAATTTTCATTTAAATTAATCTCCCTGTAAATTAAAGTGGCATTAGCACAGCGGGAGTTACCCGATTGGCGAGTGGCTGGTTAAGTATATTTCTTAAGTTTATTTCTGTGAAGTCAGTATGTCAGTCCCGTTCAATGCATATCCTGTTCCATATAGGAACTCAAGGAAATTTATTTTGTTCGAAATACCTATGCCAGTTCTGGTTCCTCTAGGAGGTTCAGCCAGAGCTAAGGCCACAGCGTGATGTCGGACTGCGCTGTGCAAGGGGACACGAGGAAGACTGGGGAAGCAGCGATAAGAGATTCTGTGGTCAGGGGAATAGACAGGTGCTGCCGCCTGCCTGGTGCCAGGGTCAAGGCTATCACTGAGCAGCAACATGGGACTCCGAGGTGGGAGGCTAAACAACCACAGGTCGTGGAACCAACAGCATTGAAAGAGGAATGAGGTCCAACAAACAGAGTTTAAGGAGCCAGGAATGAACCTGGCAAACAGGATATTTATCAAAAATTCTTTCATGGGACATGAGTATCGCTGGCTAGGCCAGCATTTCCCATCGCTAATTACACTCACAAAGGTGGTGGTGAGTCACCTTCTTAAACCGCTACAGACTATGAGGTGTAGATACACCCACAGAGCTGTTTAGGAGGGAGTTCCAGAACTTTGACGTAGCGACAGTGAAGTTAGTTCCAAGTTAAAGGCAGTAATCTCCAGGTTAGTTCCTGTGCCAAGTGCTGGTGAGTGTAGAAATAAGAGAACAGAGCAGATGAATGTGTGCCTGGCATGATGGTGCAGGTGGGAGCGCTTTACATTCCTGGGACACTGGGATTGCTTCTGGGAGAGGTGGAACCTGTACAGGGCGAATGGGTTAACCTCAACAGAACCGGGACCATTGTCCTTGCATGGCCATTTACTCGTGCTACGGGGAAGGGTTTAAACCAAGTTGGCAGGGTATGGGAACCAGAATGTAACATTAGGGAGTAAAAACATGGAGCACAACAAATTTAAGAGACGGTTAGCTCTAGAGTAGTGGGGTCAGAATTAAGAGGAATGCAATAAGGACTAAATTGGGTTTACAGTGCAACTATGTGAATGCAAGGAATGGGGTAAATAGGATTGGTGAGCTGCAGGTGCAGCAGGCTAAATGGGAATATGATGTTGTGGAAATATAGAAATAGAAGCAGGAAGAAGCCAATTCAGCCATTCATTATGATCATGGCTGATCATCAACACAATAGTCTAATCCCACTTTCCCCCAGGGTGGCACGATGGCGCAGTGGTTACTACTGTTGCCTCACGTCGCTGAGGTCCCAGGTTCAATCCCGGCTCTGGGTCACTGTCCGTGTGGAGTTTGCACATTCTCCCCGTGTCTGTGTGGGTTTCATCCCCACAACCCAAAGATGTGCAGGCTAGGTGGACTGGCCACGCTAAATTGCCCCTTAATTGGAAAAAATGAATTGGGTGATCTAAATTTCTATCTAAATTTTTTTTTAAAATCCTGCTTTCCCCCATATCTATTGATCCCTTTCGCCTTTGCCCTAAGTGCCATATCTAACTGCTTCTTGAAACGATACAATGATTTAGACTCAACTATTTCCTGTGGTAACAAATTCCACAGGCCGACCACTCTCTGGGTGAAGAAATTTCTCCTCATCTCTGTCTTAAAAGGTCTACCCCGTATCCTCAGACTGTGACCCCCGGTTCTGGACACACCCACCATCGGGAACATCCTTCCTGTATCTACCCTGTCCAGTCCCGTTTGAATTTTATTTGTTTCTATGAGATCCCCTCTCATTCTTCAGAACTCCAGCAAATACAATCCTAACTGATTCAATCTCTCCTCATACGCCAGTCCTGCCGTCGCAGGAGTCACTCCCTCCATAGCTAGAACATCCTTCCTCAGATAAGGAGACCAAAACTGCTCACAATCCTCCAGGTTTGGCCTCACCAAGGCCCTGTGTAATTGCAGCAAGACATCCCAGCTCCTGTCCTCGAATCTGCTCACAATGAATGTGGTGACGTGCTTGTTCGGTGAATTGGACATTCTGAATTCTCCCTCTGTGTACCCGAACAGGCGCCCGAATGTGGCGACTAGGGGATTTTCACAGTAACTTCATTGCAGTGTTAATGTCAGCCTACTTGTGACACTAATAAAGATTATTATTAATGGAGACCTGAATCAAAAAAGGGAAAAACTGTGTATTAAACATTTTAGAGTTCAAGCAAGTTAGGCAAGGAAAGAAAGAAAGTAGGATGGGGCAGTATTAGGGACATCATTACAGTATTGGGTATATCCTGTAGGTTACCAACTAGAGAAAAAGATAGAGAGGACCAAATTTGCAAGGAACTATGAAGAGGAGCAAATCCAAAATGCAAATTCTTAATAGTGGTTTCAATGGGGTGAGAACAGATCTGGCCCAGGTTAACTGGAATCAAAGATTAGCAGACAACTGTAATGATAATGGACTGTGGTGGTGGAGATGTTCTGGTACAGTCAAGATGTATTCCCATCAGCAGGAAATGTTGGACAACCAAAGTAGAGCTCACTGGATGACAAAAGAGATAAGAGATTAAGATGAAGGAGAAAAAGGCTGTTTATGACAGATATTGGATTGATAATACAAGTGATAACCAAGCCAAGTACTGAAGGTTCACAGACAAAGCAAAAAAAAAAAGAGCTGCAAATAGAGAGTATAAGAGACTGGGAGCTATCATGAAAGGGTATCCAAAGGTCATCCATAGATATATAAATTGTAAAAGGGAGGACAAGGGCTGATTAGGAAGCAAAAAGGGATCTAAATGAAATGAAAATCGCTTATTGTCACGAGTAGGCTTCAATGAAGTTACTGTGAAAAGCCCCTAGTCGCCACATTCCGGCGCCTGTCTGGGGAGGCTGGTACGGGAATCGAACCGTGCTGCTGGCTTGCTTGGTCTGCTTTAAAAGCCAGCGATTTAGCCTTGTGAGCTAAACCAGCCCCTCTAAGCATGGAGGCAGAGAGTAAAACTGAACTACTAAATTAATATTTTACATTTGTCTTTACCAAGAAAGAAGATGCTGCTGAAGAATAAAGGAGATAGTTGTGACACTGAATGGGTTAAATATTGATTAAAAAGGCTTCAGCAAGTCTGGCTGACATACCACTTGGATAAATGTGAATTATTTAAGGAAAGCTAGCCCAGATTTGTGAAAGGAAAATTGTGTTCAATTAAATGGAGGTAAGAGAGAGAGGTGACAAAGGTAACAGTGGATGTGGTGCCCATGGACTCCCAAAAGGCGTTCGGTAAAGTGCCGCATAACAGGCTTGTCAGTGAAGTTAAAGATCGTGGAATACATGCACAGTGGCAGCATGGGTACAAATTTGACTGAGTGAGAGGGTGGTAAAGGGTTGGTTTGGGGCTAAAGGAGGTATATAGTGGGGTCACCCAGAGGTTGGTATTTGATCCAATTCTTTTCTAGATGTTTATTAGTGACCTAGATTTGTGTACAGATGTGTTTGCAATGACACAAGAAGCATTTTGAAGTGTGAAGAGGATAATCCTTCTATGATAAGGGCAGCACGGTAGCATTGTGGATAGCACAATTGCTTCATAGCTCGAAGGTCCCAGGTTCGATTCCGGCTTGGGTCACTGTCTGTGCAGAGTCTGCACATCCTCCCCGTGTGTGCGTGGGTTTCCTCCGGGTGCTCCGGTTTCCTCCCACAGTCACAAAGATGTGCAGGTTAGGTGGATTGGCCGTGATAAATTGCCCTTAGTGTCCAAAATTGCCCTTAGTGTTGGGTGGGGTTACTGGGTTATGGGGATAGGGTGGAGGTGTTGACCTTGGGTAGGGTGCTCTTCCCAAGAGCCGGTGCAGACTCAATGGGCCGAATGGCCTCCTTCTGCACTGTAAATTCTATGAAATCTATGATTCTATGGATATTCAAAGTAAAGAGGGAAGTTCTCCTGATGTTCTGTCCTACATCAATCCCTCACCCTGTACTGCCAAGGGTGGGCCACTGATCATTTATCGCATTACCATTTGTGAGACCTTCCTGTGCATAAATTGACTAGAATTCATTGGCTGTATAATGCTTTTGAGATGCCCGAGGATGGAAAGGAGGACATGCAGACTGAGAAAGAAAAACTCACCCCCACTCCAGAAATTAAACTGGAGGAATTCCATCCCCCCACCCACTGCCCGCATCAGCAGTCATTAAAGAACTCCATTTTGAGCAGTTGGCGGGAATTTAGCTAATTCAGATCTAACCATTGCCCAAATTACCACCCCTCAACTTAGCACGCACAAAGGTTGATGCAGCCAGCTTGGAACATGATGTGGACCCTGAAGCCTACTCCATTCATATCCAACTCATTGATTATTTAACATACACTAATTTTGTTTGGAGCTGGGGCCCTAACAAGGATGTTTAACCTAAGTGTTTGCAAGTTAGTGGTGAATAATTGTAGGAAGGTGCAGCAGAGGTAGCCCAAGTAACTTCTTGTTGTAATCTGGCCTCAGAACTGCAATAAATACAAGCAACAGATGAGCAGTGTCAAAAAGTAGATCAACAACCCCTGCAGAAGAATGATAAATAAATGTTACTAGATACAAATATAAAAACAATAAATAAAAAAAAGGCGATACTCCTATATGTGTTCATAGACAGAAAACACAATTTAACCCATAAGAATACATGCACTATATCCCCAATATACCACAGTGCACATAATAAACACAGTTTCAGCAGCAAAAACAATCATGCTTGAAGTGATTGGTCGAGGGTAGTTGTTTTCATGCTGCGTTAGAGGATTTTCATCTACAACCTTATTCATCTCTGTAAATGACTTGAAGCTGTTTGCAAGAATCAGTTCCACTGACCTCAGACTCCACAGATGATGCTAAAAAGTCTTTGCTCCATTAACTACAGACCATTTTATAGAATCTGCTAGTTATCAAGTCAAAGCATTATCCAATTTGTAATCCCCATGCTCTGCCTGATCTCCAGAGCTGTGGGCCATTCAGCAGACCAGGCCCAGTCAGAGAAAGCCAAGCACCAATATCTGG
This sequence comes from Scyliorhinus canicula, assembly GCF_902713615.1. Taxonomy (NCBI): domain Eukaryota; kingdom Metazoa; phylum Chordata; class Chondrichthyes; order Carcharhiniformes; family Scyliorhinidae; genus Scyliorhinus; species Scyliorhinus canicula. Next base: position 1,549,339 of record NC_052168.1, on the reverse strand, counting down.
GCCAAAGAGGACCACTGGCTACAGGATAATCCAATTCACTCCATTCATCTGGTACAGCACTTGAATGAAACAGAGTCCTCCAATCAAGAGAGCAAAGAAATTGTCTGATCCAGGGTTGACTTAATCAGAGTTTTATATATTTTATAATGCAACTGATAGTGCTAACTTTCATTTATGCTGGAGGGTTATACTAAACCCGATTTATTGAATTAAAACATCACTGAAAAGAAATACATGGTGCTGAAACTTTTAGTCTTTAACTTATCAGGAAAAAGACAAGAATGTCAAATTTCAAACGATCACAACAGGAGATGCTGATTTGTTGGCAAGTCTCTGATTGGCCAAGATGTGGAGAAAGCTCCTGGGTAAAAGGTGCAAAGCTTGAACATTCTCCTTTTGTTTGCAGACAATGAGTCCCTGTGTACAAATGTATGTCGCTTCTAGCGAGTGCAAATGAGCCAAGTTATGAACTGTTCTGCAATCTTAAATTGGTTGTTAATGTAGCAATTTGCGCACTCAAGATTGCTCAGCATGTGCTGCCCAATTGCAAAATCACACCTAACATCAAATATTTCGTTTTGTGTTTTACAAGTGTGGGTTGGTCGAGTGTGGTCTAGACTCTGCTTATTACGAACAGCTGGAGGAAAACATGGACACTGAAATTAATACAGGGTGTTACTCAGAAAGGCAGAAAGCCTTTGTAGACTGACGGCAGTAAACTGTTAGTGGAAAATACCACTTGTATTGCTACTGCATTGCAGCAGGATGGAACGACAAACTTTTGAGAAACGTTCCCATTTGAAGATAATTTGAGGTAGAGACCAGGCACTCTTCAGGTCCAAAAGCAGCAGCCAATAATCTGATTAGGATAGTCAGGATACCTTTGATGTACTCTATTCCTGAGTCAGGCTTGTGATGCCAAGTACATAGGACATACATCCCAATGATTGGTTTATTGTTTTCCCTAATGAGTGCAGGACAAAAAGCTTTGGCATCATGACTCTCTTTTCAGCAATATTCAAGTTCTGAATTACCAATAGACTGGATAAAAATTAGGCAAATTATTTCTCATTGCTTTTTTGACAATTGTCCTACGCTTTCATAAATTTCCATTAAAAAATTTTCATCTTCAACTGAAATAGCTGTGATTTTCAGAGAAAAACATTACAAATATCAGAGGAGATAATGATCTATTTTAGATAAACGAAGCTGCTGATCTGGTGGTCTACCGTTTACATGACAAACATTTCAGCAGTCGTGCAAGATCTTCCTTAACATGTTACCACAGGAGAACTCCAGCATTGCAAAGTGTCCTATCATTATTCTACTAGGCTTGATCCTAATTTATTTTGTTTTTTCAAATTTCTTGTCTACAAGCAATGCTGATTGCCTTAGTATGGTTCCATGGGCATGGGTTGCCTTCAGACACCTTGGCCATATGACTATTCTTTGTACAACAGCCCAGGCAGATAGTTTTGGCAAATTATTAGATCTTTAAAGCATTGCAGTCAAATCTGAATGTGTCCTCATCAGATGCCCTACTGTGAAAATTGGATAGTGATCAGGAGCTGGAACCATAGGAAATGTCCTCCCCCTCCCCATATGGGACACAGTCATTGCCCCCCTGGTGATATCAACCAACTTGAGCACAGTTCTGGTACTGGCATGGGATCTTTTCGAATTATGGCCATGTCTTTATCTGAAATCAATGGAAGCTACTGATTCATTTTTGCTAAGTTAAATTAATGGCACAGTTACCAATAGTAACCTTGTTTCTCAAAAATGTTAAAATCTAAACAAGGACAGCACGGTGGCACAGTGGTTAGCATTGCTGCCTCACGGCACTGAGGACCCGGATTCAAATCCCGGCCCTGGGTTACTGTCCGTGTGGAGTTTGCACATTCTCCCCGTGTCTGCTTGGGTCTCACCCCCACAACCCAAAGATGTGCAGGATAGGTGGATTGGCCACACTAAATTGCTCCTGAATTGGAAAAAATAATTGGGTACGCTAAATTTATAAAACAAAAAAAATCTAAGCATAATCAAACCAGGCGATGGTTTGAGCACTTGAGTCAAATAGTTTTAAATAGTTGCCTAAAGGTAAATAGAAATTAACAGTACTTAAAATGAACTGCTGGACGGTATCCTCGCAACCATTACTCAGCAAGGTAGCAATAGTTTCAATAAAAGGGGGAATTAAAATTGCCAATGAAAACTAAATTCAGAAGAATGAACATTAATTTCCCAAATATTTTTCGTTGAAGTAGTTCACTGACCACCATTTAGCTTAAATGTCACTTTGGTGTCCATTCTAGCAGTTATATCCAGACTGAGGCTCCCTGGATATTCTTGCAAGCCACTCCCAATCATCAATTCAGCTTGATTTCTCCCAATCAGAGCAGTTTCAATACAGTTAGCAATGACCTCACAGATGCCATAAACAACAAGCACACCAATGCATAGTGTGTCTCCCTGATCTGGATATCTGTGGTTGACTCCAAGGGCTCATTGTACAGAATAGCAACTAAGCAAAGACAGCTGTGAAATTCACGATTAAAAGCAAAAGGTGTGGGGATGAGGAGAACCAGGACAGATCTGTCAGCAGAAATGTTTATGTCTCAGTATTAAAAACGTTGCTTCATTAGTCATAAAATTAAAAGGAAAGGATTTAAAAGAACTTGTTTTTCCTAACCCTTTTTAGCATGAAGTGGTTTTAGTGAGACAGTTAATCATATAAAACATCACAAAACTGTGTGGCGATTGGTCCCCTGTATTTCTGGAAAAACAAACATAACCAATCAAATCACATTCCGACTTCATTGCTACTTGTACACCCTCCCACCCACCATAAAGATAGAAACAGTAAAGATTAAACTTTAAAATATATTTCAAATCTGTTTTGTTTTAAAGAGGCAATGTCCCATTTCCCTGCCCTGTACAGTTGCTTTAATCAAGGAGGACTCAGTGATTTGTACAAAATCAGAAAGGGAGATGAATGTCCAGAGGGAGTGTGGTTCACCGCTGATCTTCTAGCCTCAAGAGTCCTGATACTTAACTCTCCTCCCTGACTCAAAGACCTACAAAACTGCTACTTCTCGGGTTTGCTTTGATTCAATTCAGCTGGGTCAAACCACAGACTGTTGACATCTCTGCAATGTCCGTAACCCGTCCTGCACACAAGTCACAAAATGCTGAAGAGAAAAGGAGCGCCCCAAATGGGCAGGTGTCAATTAGCGACGGGAAGAACTTTTCCTATTCTTTAAAACTCACAAACTGGTTTTTGCAAACTCATAATCTGTTTTAATTCACCAGTTGTACAGCACCGCTTGCTCAGGTAGAAGATGAGTATGAAAGCAATATCAAGCCACTTGAGCCCAACACCAGAAGATCTACAAGAATGATTCCAGCTGGGTGGATGGGAGAAGGCAGATCAGGAGTCCAGCATTTATTAATTATCAGCACCTACCCATATCCCAGAACTCCCTGAGTAGCGAACTTGTCTTTAAATGTTTTTTGAACTTGCTGTACAGGACAACAAAAAGGAAAACCTTCTCTTTAAAAACTTATTCTAAAAAGCAGCAATAATGACAGCCAATATACACAAATATTTTTCATAAGTCAGAAATCGTCATACCACAGTAAGTAAAACTACAAGCAGTCACCTCTCCTCCTCCTCACAAAAAATAACTTTGCAAGGCTCTTTGAAAGCTTTAATAGATCACAAAAATATTAAAAAGAAATGTCCAATTCCCAAATACAAACTTAATACATTAAATATTCTTCTACTGACTATTGCCGTGCGCTATTTCTTTTCCCTTTTCTGAATTTGCTACTCTCGCTGTCCTGCTGTTGTGTGTGTGCTGGACACAGTAAAGTACCTTGTTCAGGTGTGCGCCCAGGTAGTAGGTACCAACAAGCTAATGGGTTATGAGGTACATACAGTCAAGTCCAAGCCTGTTTCACTCAATACCTACATACCTACTTTCTGTTGGCGTTACTGGATAGTGTTCAGATGTGGCATCTTAAGACAATCCATGTGAATAGCTAGTTCAAGGCACTAGTGACCGGTTGTAACGACAGCAAAACTGTCAGCATTTGCTGCAATTACGCTGTGAAACCAACAGCAACTTCTGGTGTCCGCACAGGCACAAGTTAAAAGCAGAAATTTAGAAGTTGGTATCAGTGATTCCCTACTGCCCCAGTGGATCGGCAGTTAGGCCTCACATACAGTAATCAACTAGAAATCACCAAACTGAGACGACCTTCCCTTTTATGCTATTAAATCATTTTACAAGCTGCTGTTAATTGCGTGTAACTGGGGTTTTATATAGTGAGCTGTTAAAAGAGATCTCTAGCCCTAGAAAATTAATTTTATATTTGTAGAATATCAAATCTTTCCATTTTTAGAATTAGAACAGTACAGCACAGAACAGGCCCTTCGGCCCTCGATGTTGTGCCGAGCAATGATCACCCTACTCTAGCCCACGTATCCACCCTATGCCAGTAACCCAACAACCCCCATTAACCTTATTTTTTAGGACACTAAGGGCAATTTAGCCTGGCCAATCCACCTAACCCGCACATCTTTGGACTGTGGGAGGAAACCGGAGCACCCGGAGGAAACCCACGCACACACGGGGAGGACGTGCAGACTCCGCACAGACAGTGACCCAGCCGGGAATCGAACCTGGGACCCTGGAGCTGTGAAGCATTGATGCTGACCACCATTCTGATAAATATTTTTACAAATATAATAATTTTTAAAATTTGATATTTCAGCTCCTAATATGCATGTCCCAATCTTTACTTTGCTCTGTAAAATTTATTTAAAAAGCAAAGGATAACAAGTGCGTTTTACTTTCTGATTTTATGTGTAAGAAGTATTCAATGCGAGTTGCTGCTGGCACTGTTTGGCGACACCATCATCGCTGACGCCTGGCAAACCCCTTGACTTGGTGCCAAATTCATGTTGGGATGATTGAAATTCAGCCCACAGAAATTGCCACAATCTTTGACCCAGCTTTCTTCGAGGTAACTCTTTCTCTGTCTAGGCCATCACATTCTTATAAGAACATCTGGGAATCTGCAATCCTTGCCTGCTGCTATCCTTTATATTGATGCCCTGCAATGATCCTGATGGAGATGTGTGATTCCCTAATTGAAAAGATAAGCTGGCTCTGCTGATTTTTGTTAAAAATGGAGACATAATTAAATTTTTTAAAAATTTGCTCCTGGGATCTTTGTTTGGCATTGATGGCTGGGCGAGCATTTGTTGCCCATTCCTAATTGCTCTTGAACTGAATGGCTAGCTCGGCTAGTTCAGTGGGGCAGTTAAGAGTCAACTGCATCGCTGGATGTGGGCCAGCCCGGGTAAGGACGGCAGATTTCCTTCCCTAAAGGACATCTGTGAACCAGATGGGTTTTTAATGACAATCAGCAATGGTCACGGATCTTTACTGGTCCATAGAATCCTTACAGTGCAGAAGGAGGCCATTCAGCCCATTGAGTCTGCACCGAAAGAGCCTCCGAAAGAGCATCCTACCTAGGCCCACACCCCCACCCTATCCCCGTAACCCCACCCAACCTGCATATCTTTGGACTCTGGGAGGAAACTGGAGCACCCGGAGGAAACCCAGACGGACACGGGGAGAACATGTCAACTCCACACTGTCACCAAATGGCAAAAATTGAAGCCGGATCCCTGACGCCATGAGGCAGCAGTGCTAACCACTGTGCACCCTGGGGGTGTTGAGGAAAATTCCACAGCAGCCAGTGATAGCCAGCTCAACATTTATTCCAAGACCTGCCTGTGGCGTTCCCAGATCCATGTTGAGTTTATTATCACATTGCTGGCTGGTGTAGCATTTCCCTCAACACCAGGAAAGATCCGTGAGCAGAAACACAAGGTCACAAAGGTGACAACTGAGTTTGGCAAAAAAATACGCAAGCACGAACACAGTGCAGCATCTTATTTATTTAATTAATATGGGTCAATTAATACTCAAAAATACACAAGGTGAATAGTAAAAATTCCTGCAAAGCACACTAAGCTGTACCCGAGTGACTGCCTAAAGAATTTAATGGTTCTGTGTAACGAAATAAACAGGCCATGTTTAATAAAGAAAATTTAGAGGGTGCATTGATCATGTGGCAATGGCCATGTTCTTTCTTGATTATCAGATCTTTTTCTCCCTCTGAACAATAGTTTTAACCAGCAGCTCAGGTGATTAAAAAGCTTACCAACAACCTCTGAAACAATAAACAGAAAGAATTGCCTTGGACATTTCTTTTTAACATTTGTTGCAGATGAAAGTGAGAGTTAAACTAACACCAGAAACTTGACATTGGGGTGGTGTATAATTTAAAAACAGGCACAGACAGGGAGGAGGAGAGATGAACAAAATAATCCACAATGGCATTGTTGAGGAAAGGATTATCACTAGAATAGCCGAATTGAAAAGTCAATAAACAGCCTTCAAAAAATATTTGTCTTTTATACTTAATATGTAACTAAAAAAACAATTCCAGACCAGCAACATTTTCCAACTTTAGTGACCATCAGCCAGGAATGTATTCAACTGAAAAAGCAGACAGGTTTAGGAATAGAAGACTGATTCCCAGCATCAAGTGCTAGCGTACAAGCAGAATGAGCCTGCACTACAGATAGAGCTCATTAGTATGGAAAATCAACCAGATGGAAGGCTTGACAAATGGCTACTATTCTGGGCTTTGACTGAGTTGAAGGTTCAGTGAAGTGAGCTGATAAAAGACACAAGTAAATGAAGAGTCAATAAAAAGTACACGGATACATCATAAAAACAGCTACCAGGAAGTGCTACAAAATAGGGGTTAGTGAAGAGGTCAGGGAGATGCTGAAAATTACTGTCCAGCCAGACTACAGCGTCGCTGAAATGAAGAGTTTAAAAAAAAGGCTGATTGTGGAAAATGTTGTCAACTGGAAATAGTTTAAATAGCCAGTGAGCAAACCACTTCTTCAGTCTTTCAAAAAAACATTTACTGCAATGATGGCAGGCAGGTAGAATGTTTAAAATGTGCTTACCTTTGAGCCACGCTCATTAAATATAATTTCTACATCTATGATTTTACCAAATTGCTGCAGAAAAAGAAAAACGGTGCGTTAGTATAAATGTCGGTCCAAAATTATGTTGTATACACAACTCACGTTTTTCATACTGTCACTGGTTCTCTTAAAGATGCTGACCTGCATGAGTACACATAGCCCTTCAGTAACCTGCTGAAATATTCATTCCTCCTGAGAGAGTTTCAGCAGTAAGCATCAGTAAAATACTATCTAAAGTGGCATCGCTGCAGAGGCAAGTCTGTATCTTATCCAATGATACGCACTTTCGAAAGGCCATCAGTTAACAATTAAGATCAGGAAGTCTACTAATTTTAGGATATTGAGGCGAGGGACATGGTAGTGGAACCACTTCTCCCAGCTGATGTTTTCACTGTACAGACTGGAGACCCAACCCAGGACCGTTAATCTTTCTGCCTCAGAGCCCCCCACAAGACAGTGAATTACCCATTAAGCACCAAACACGTACGTAACATGTTCTTTAATGCAACTGTTTTATGTCTGGCATACCAGCTCCAAACTTGAAATACTGATAAAACACGATCAGACTTTGGGTCCCAATCGGTAATTACGTTTAGTTTATCCACATCAGTCTCTCCAGCCTCATCTCAGAGGTAACACAGGATTTTAACACAGATCAGGATTTGCTACAGCTACATTGAAAAGCTCAGCCCTGGCCCTTGTTTGGCTTGACAGAAATCTAAATCACACAGGTAAATGAAACGCAAAGCCTTATACAAAAAGAAATATAAAGAAACCATCACAAGCCTCCCTCCAGCTGGCAGACTGAAAACAAGGCTTAAAGGAAAAACACTAAGTTCCCTATTGAAATAGATTAATTTAACCACCTTAAATAGCTACAAATCCAAATGATTCAATGTAAGTGACTTATTCGTATGGCTAGGGAAATGGTTATCGTTCATTGCTGAGGTTAACAATCATTCAAAGGCTTCAGCTAATGCAGTGTGAATGGATGCAACGCCACCAGGAATGGTTCCCTCAGGGCAGAGGTTCAGTGTATGGCCGATAGTCTGACTTTGACGGCCTGTGGCGCACTGACGTCACCTTCCCATGTCTGTCTTCAAGCATAGAAACATAGAAAAATAGGAGCAGGAGACGACCATTTGGCCCTTTGAACCTGCTCCACCAATCATTATGATCAAGGCTGATCATCCAACTGAATAGCCCAATTAGGCTTTCCCCCAGATCCTTTGATCCCTTTCGCCCTAAGTGCGATTTCAAACTGCTTTTTGAAAACATGCAATATTTTGGCCTCAACTACTTCCTGTGGTAACGAATTCCAGAGGCCGACCGCACTCTGGGTGAAGAAATTTCCCCCCATCTCTGTCCCAAATGTCTACCCCGTATCCTCAGACTGTGACCCCTGGTTCCGGACACATCCACCATCGGGAACATCCTTCCTGCATCTAACCTGTCTAGATCGCAAGAAACTGCAGAGAGTGTGGTGAACTCAGCCCAATGCATCATACAAGCTTTCCATCCTCCCATTGATCTGTCTACACCTCCCGCTGCCTCAGGAAGGCAGACAGCATTGTCAGAGACCCCTCCCACCCAGGCATTGCCCTTTTCCAAATCCTTCCATCAGGCAGAAGGTACAGCAGTCTGAACACCCGCACATCCAGACATAGGAACAGCTTCTTCCCCACAGCTACTAGACTCCTCAACAACTCTCCCGCGGACTGATCTGTTCCCTATAATAACATTATTCACGACGCACTATGCTGCTCTTGCTCATTGCTTGTTTGGCCCTTGTTCCGCACTGTAACCAATCACTTTGTTGATGTACCATTGTCAATGTTCTGTTGACTATTCTTTTGTCTACTATGTACGTACTGTGTACGTTCCCTTGGCCGCAGAAAAATACATTTCACTGTACTTCGGTACATGTGACAATAAATATCAATCAATCCTGTTAGAATTTTATAGTTTTCTATGAGATTTCACCATATTCTTCTGAACTCCAGCAAATACAATCCTTTAAAAAAAAAATTTAGAGTGCTCAATTCATTTTTTCCAATTAAGGGGCAATTTAGCGTGGCCAATCCACCTAGCCTGCACATCTTTGGGTTGTGGGGGTGAAACCCACACAGACACGGGGAGAATGTGCAAACTCCACACGCACAGTGACCCGGGGCCGGGATCGAACCTGGACCTCAGCGCCGTGAGGCAGCAATGCTACCCACTGTGCCACCATGCGAGCAAATACAATCCGAACCGATTCAATCTCTCCTCGTACATCAGTCCCGCCATCCCAGGAATCAGCCTGGTAAACCTTCGCTTCACTCCCTCCATAGCAAGAACATCCTTCCTCAGATATGGAGACTAAAACTGTTCACAATGCTCCAGGTGTGACCTCACAAAGGACCCTGTATAATTTCAGCAAGACATCCCTGCTCCTGTACTCGAATCCTCGCGCTATGAAGGCCAACATACCATTTGCCTTCTTTACCGCCTGCTGCCCCTGCATGCTTACCTTCAGTGACTGGTGTACAAGGACACCCAGATCTCGCTCCACATTCCCCTCTCCTAATTTATGGCCATTCAGATAATACTCTGCCGTCTAGTTTTTGCTACCAAAGTGGATAACCTCTCATTTCTCCAAATTATACTGTATCTGCCATTCATTTGCCCACTCACTCAACTTGTCCAAATCACACTGAAGGATCTCTGCATCCTCCTCACAGCTCACCCTCCCACACAACTTGGTGTCATCTGCAAATTTGGAGCTATTACATTTTGTTCCCTGGTCCAAATCATTAATATATATATTGTGAATTTCATTTCCTCAAATTTAAAATACTCACCCCCATATTTAAATCCCTTCTTGGTCCCATCTCTATAACCTCCTCCAGCCCTACACTCCTGCAAACTCTCCACTAACGTGACCTTTTGTGCGCTTCCACCTCCTCCTCCCTCTGGCAGCCCATTAATGGCAATGCTTTTAGCTGCCACAGCCCTCTGGAACTTCCTTCCTATACTCTTCTGTCTTTCTACCTCACTCTTCGCCTTTAAGATTTGCTTTAAAACCCACCTTTTTGACCATACGTCCGTTTAACATTCTCTAATCGTTCTTAGGCTCATTTTTTTTTTAATGGCACTATCAAGTGCGGAGACATTTTTCTAAATTTGCGGTGCTGTATAAAAGCGAATGTTATTTCACACTAGCCACCACGAATTACACTCCAAAACGAACTCCACTATCCTAGCAGTAAACTTTTCAAGGGTCTGTGAATCTGTGGTCAGGATAAATGGCTGGATTAATAGGGAGCAGCTGACTGCCACTGGCACCCTAGAATTCAAATTCAAACAAAGCTTCTATCCACTTAACCAAACTAAATATAGCTGTTGGAAGGATAGGTTAATCTTTTATGTCTAACTGTTCTTTGTGTCCTTTGATATTAAACTTCATTAGATTTGTTTGCAAAATAAAGCAAACAAAATGTCAATGTTTGATGAGTTTGCTCTACAATTCTTCAGTTCATTGCAAACTCAAAGAGGAACTCTGTAAATCCACCGTTTGCAATTATGTATGTTTAACATCTGAGATGACACCGAATTCAGACACACAAATATGGGCAGAATTTTTCTATCAAAGACTCGAATAAACTATCCAATCAGTGGGTAAAGGATTTACAAGCCTTGTATGGACATTTCTCCACTCAGATACTATTATCATATCTTTAATAGCACATTAAGGGTGTTCAGCTGCGTATGGCTATCTGGCAGCTGCTGTCAAAAAACATGGTGATCCACACACATCCCCTCGTTGGAACAATAACAAATTATATTCATATAACACCGTTAACAATTAGAATCCCAAGGTGCTTCAGAGGAGCATTATAAAAGATGAGGTCAAGCCACATCAGGAGGTATTAGGTCACAGAGCGGTTTCAAGGAATGTCTTAAAAGGGGAAAAGCAAAGGAACCCAGAGCTTGGGGCCGATACAACTGAAGACGCTGGTACCTTGGGAGGGTTGTGGGTTGAAAGACGTTCAGAGATAGAGCGGGGTGAAGCCATGGAGAGATTTGAAAACAAGATTTAATATTTTATACTCCAAACTTTGCTTGACGAGGAGTCAATCAGCAGGCACTGGGGTGATAGGTGAATGGGTGAGTTAGGAACACAGAAAATAGTAGGCGGCCATTGAACCCTTCGAGCCTGCCCTGCCATTCAAACAGATCATGGTTAATCATCTACCTCAACGGCATTTTCCCGCGAATCCCATAGCCCCCGATGACATTTCTATGTAGAAATCTAGCGATTTTTGTCTTGCACACGCGCAATTATTGAGCTTCCTTCTCATCTCAGTCTTTCATTCGGATAGTGACTCCTGGCTCTAGACTCACCAGCCAGGGGAAACATCCGAACTACAACTACCCTGGGACTCCCTGTAAGAATTCTGTAAGCTGAATGAGATAGCCTCTCATTCTTTGAAACTCTAAAGAATGTAGGTCCATTTTCCTCAGTCTCCTCTCATAAGCCAATCCTGCCATCCCAGCCATTAGTCAGATGAATCTCTGTTGTCCTTTCTCTATGGCAATATATCCTTCCTTAGAAACGGAGGCCAAAACTGTACTCAATATCCAGCTGCGGCCTCACCAAGGCGCTATACAATTGCAGCAAGACATCTGTTACTCCTGTTCTTTAAATTTGTCATAATTGTGCACAGCTATATTAAGACCTCCCCATAACCTCATTTGCTTGAAGGAGAAGCCCAGCTTCTCCAACCCAATCTTGTAGCCAACTTTCTTCATCCCTGGAACTATTCTGGTAAATCTCCTCTGCACCCTCTCAGGGAACTTCACATCCTTCCTTACATTTGGTGACCAGAAATGGATGTAATATTCTAGCTGGGGCCTAACCTTTGAGGATGTGACGAGACACATTGATGAAGGTCGGGCAGTGGATGTGGTGTATATGGATTTCAGTACGGCATTTGATAAGGTTCCCGATGGTAGGCTCATTCAGAAAATTAGGGGGCATTACAGGGATATTTGGCTGTCTGGATACAGATTGGCTGGCCAACAGAAGACAGCGGGTGGTAGTGGATGAAACGTATTCTGCCTGGAGGTCGGTGACCAGTGGCGTCCCGCAGGGATCTGTTCTGGGACCTCTGCTCTGTGGTTTTTATAAATGATTTGGATGAGGAAGTGGAAGAGTGGGTTAGTAAGTTTGCCGATGACACGAAGATTGGTGGAGCTGTAGATAGTGTTGAGGGTTGTTGCAGGTTACAAAAGGAGATTGACAGGATGCAGAGCTGGGCTGAGAAGTGGCAGATGGAGCTCAACCTACATAAATGTTAGCCATGATGTGGAGATGCCGGCGTTGGACTGGGGTGAGCACAGTAAGAAGTCTTACAACACCAGGTTAAAGTCCAACAGGTTTGTTTCAAACACGAGCTTTCGGAGCGCAGCTCCTTCCTCAGGTGAATGGAGAGGTATGTTCCAGAAACATTTATATAGACAAAGTCAGAGATGCTGGACAATGCTTGGAATGCGAGCATTTGCAGGTAATCAAATCATTACAGATCCAGGGAGAGGGATAATCACAGGTTAAAGAGGTGTGAATTGTCTCAAACCAGGACAGTTGGTAGGATTTTGCAAGTCCAGGCCTGATGGTGGGGGGTGGATGTAATGCGACATGAATCCAAGATCCCGGTTGAGGCCGCACTCATGCGTGCGGAACTTAGCTATAAGTTTTTGCTCGGCAATTCTGCGTTGTCGCGTGTCCTGAAGACCGCCTTGGAGAACTAATTGTTAAGAAGGCGTATGGTAAGGGCAGCACGGTGGTGCAGTGGTAGCACCGCAGTCTCACAGTGCCGAGGACCCAGGTTCGATCCTGGTTCTGGGTCACTGTCCGGGTGGAGTTTGCACATTCTCTCCGTGTCTGCGTGGGTTTCACCCCCACGGTCCAAAGATGTGCAGAGTAGGTGGATTGTCCACGCTAAAATTACCCTTAATTGGAAAAAATGAATTGGGCACTCTAAATTTTTTTTAAAAAGGGAAAAAAAGGTGTATGGTAAGTTGGCTTTCATTGACGGGGGGGATTGAGTTTAAGAGCCGTGCGGTTTTGCTTCAGCTTTATAAAACCCTGGTTAGACACACTTGGAATACTGTGTCCAGTTCTGTTTGCCTCATTATAGGGAGGATGTGGATGCTTTGGAGAGGGTGCAGAGGAGATTTACCAGGATGCTGCCTGGACTGGAGGGCATGACATGAAGGAAGGTTGAGGGAGCTAGGGATTTTCTCACTGGAGCGAAGAAGGAAGAGAAGTGATTTAATAGAGGTGTACAAGATATGGATAGAGTGGATAGCCAGAGACTTTACCCCAGGGTGGAAATGGCTGTCATGAGGGGACATAATTTTAAGGTGATTGGAGGAAGGTATCGGGGAGATGTCAGAGGTCGGTTCTTTACACAGAGAGCAGTGGGTGCGTGGAATGAATTACCAGCAGGGGTGGTGGAGTCAGAGTCATTTGGGACATTTAAGCGACTCTTGGACAGGCACATGGACAGCAGTAAATTGAAGGGGTGTAGGTTAGGTTGATCTTAGATTAGGATAAATAGTCGGCACAACATAGTGGACCGAAGGTCCTGTACTATGTTCCAACCAGAGCTTCATAAAGATTCAGTATAACCTCCCTACTTTTGTGCTCAGAACCCTATGAAGGCCAAAATCCTACCCACCACTGATATTAAACCCACTGGCCTGTAGTTACTGGGAATGTCCTAATACCCTTTCTTGATTAAGGGTGTCACACATTTGCCAATTTCTGATCTACTGATCATGGGAAGCCCTTCGGCTTTCTCTAGCCTAAGTTTCCTCAGCTGCCTAGAATGGAGGCTATCTGGCTTCACAGATTGACCTGACCTCTCTCTCAAGTCATTGACACCCTGTTGGGGTATGGTTCTTGCCATATCTCATCCAAACAGATGGGTCACACGTGAACTGTGAAAGTGAGCATTGGTGGGTGGGGTAGGGGGAGGGGGAGGAAAGAGGAGGTACCATAACTGTGCCCAATCCTGATCTTAACCGATGGCTACACACACGCTCTTTCCAGGATAGTGCTGGATAGTGATGAGGGGTCGGAACGCTGGTCAATGTTTCCACCGTGACTCGGCAACATTTCAATCAGCTGTAGCAGCCTGCCCAGGATCCTGACTGAGGTCAGCAAACAGTAATCAGCTTGGCTCAGCTGCTCGCTGTATATGTTTCCCAAGCCACTGGTTGACATTCAATTTTGCAGCAACTACTCCCAAGAGCCTGCAGGTGTCACCAAGTTCCCAGAAAGCCATCAACTCTGGACTTTAGGAAGTCACATGGCAGCAGATCAAATGTGGGTAAATAAACCACGATGATTACCATCCTCCATCAGCTGATGAATCAGTACTGTTCCAACACCAAGACTGCTAGACTATTGAGTCTATGGCACTGTTTATAAATATTTGTTTACAGGATGTGGGCATCGCTCTCTAAGCCCAGCATTTATTGCCCATCCCCAGTTACCCATCAGAAGGTGGTGGTGGGCAGCCTTCTTGAACCGCTGAAGTCTGTGTGGTATAGGAACACCCACACTGTGTCAGGGAGGGAATTTCAGGATTTTGACCCAGCGACATGAAGGAGCGGCAATATATATTCCCAAGTCAGGATAGTGAGTGACTTGGAAGGGAACCTCCAGGTGGTGATGTTCCCATCTATCTGCTGTCCTTGTCCTTCTGGATAGTAGAGGTCATGGGTTTGGAAGGTGCTGCCGAAGAAACTTTGGCGAGTTCCTACAGTGCATCTTGTAGATGGTACACACAGCTGCTACTGTGCGTCGGTGGTGGAGGGTTTGAATGTTGGTGGAAGGGGGAGCAATCAAGCGGGGCTGCTTTGTCTTGGATGGTGTTGAGCTTCTTGAGTGTTGTTGGAGCTGCGCTCATCCAGGCAAGTAGAGACTATTCTACTACATTCCTGACTTGTGCCTTGTAGATGATGGACAGATTTTTTGGGGAGGGGTGGGGGGGGGGTTTATATGGCTGGGTCCAGTTCAGCTTTTGGTCAATGACGCCCAGGATGTTGATTGTGGGGGCTTCAGCGATGGTAATGCCGTTGAATGTCGAAAGGCGATGGTTAGATACATAATTATTGGAGATGGTCATTGCCTGGCACTTGTGCGGTGTGAATGCTACGTGCACTTGTCAGCCCCAAGCATGGATATTGTCCAGGTCTTAGTGCGGGAACCAAAATGAGAGAAAAACCTACATGAACCTAACCTCTCCAATGCCTGCAGCAGAACATCTATGCATGGCAGTGTTGGTAAGAGTGATCACCTTGTGCAGATGAAGTCATGTCATGTTGTGAGACACTGCTGATGTGCGAAATGTGATATATCAGAACAGATCTAGCAGTTCAAAACTGGGCCTCCATGAGCTGCTGTGGGCCATCAGCAGCAGAAGGAGAATTGTATTCCACCAAAATCTGGAACCTCATGGTCTGGCATAGCCCTCGCCTTCAAGCCAGCGGACCAATCCTGGCCCAATAAGGAGCAAAGAGCATGCCAGGTGTGCTTTAAAATGAGGTGCCAACTTGAAGCTTTACACAGGAATACAAGCATTGTTAAACACCGTGTTTAGAGCTCAGTGATCCCACGACCAACAGTTCAGATCAAAGCCGAGGCCTGCCAGTTTTCAAAGGTCAAGGAACAAAAAGTGAAGCACAGGAACAGGCCCTTCGGCCCTCCAAGCCTGCGCCGACCATGCTGCCCGTCGAAACTAAAATCTTCCGGGGTCCGTATCCCTCTATTCCCATCCTATTCATGTATTTGTCAAGATGCCCCTTAAATGTCACTATCGTCCCTGCTTCCACCACCTCCTCCGGCAGCGAGTTCCAGGCACCCACCACCCTCTGTGTAAAAAACGTGCCTCGTACATCTCCTCTAAACCTTGCCCCTCGCACCTTAAACCTATGCCCCCTAGTAATTGACCCCTCTACACTGGGGAAAAGCCTCTGACTATCCACTCTGTCTATGCCCCTCATAATTTTGTAGACCTCTATCAGGTCGCCCCTCAACCTCCATCGTTCCAGTTTATTCAACCGCTCCTCATAGCTAATGCCCTCCACACCAGGCAACACCCTGGTAAATCTCTTCTGCACCCTCTCTCAAGCCTCCACATCCTTCTGGTAGTGCGGCGACCAGAAT
Organism: Scyliorhinus canicula; assembly: GCF_902713615.1. Taxonomy (NCBI): domain Eukaryota; kingdom Metazoa; phylum Chordata; class Chondrichthyes; order Carcharhiniformes; family Scyliorhinidae; genus Scyliorhinus; species Scyliorhinus canicula. Next base: position 1,533,038 of record NC_052168.1, on the reverse strand, counting down.
TGAACACTGTACGCCAAGCGTGGCCTAACAGCTGCATCATGACTTGCCAATTCTTATACTCAATTCTTATACCCGGCCAATGAAGGCAAGCATGCCGCATGCCTTCTTGACTACCTTCTCCACCTGTGTTGCCCCTGTGAGTGACCTGTGGACCTGTACACCTAGATCTCTCTGACTGTCAATACTCTTGAGGGTTCTTGCCAGGCGGGATTCTCCTTGTTGCCCCCACGTGGGGTACGGGACAGGGTGCTCTCGGGGGTGTGGGTTGGAGGAGGAGTATTTCAGACATATACCGGGTAATGCAGGAGGTAGACGAGGCCTCGGTGGAGGAACTGAAGGGTAAATGGGAAGAGGAGCTGGGTGAGGAGATTGAGGAGGGGACGTGGGCGGATGCCCTGGAGAGAGTGAATTCCTCCTCTTCCTGTGCGAGGCTTAGCCTCATACAGTTCAAGGTGCTGCATAGGGCCCACATGACTGGGACGAGGATGAGTAGGTTTTTCAGGGGAGCCCAGCGAACCATGCCCATATGTTTTGGGCATGCCCAGCGCTGGGGGAGTTTTGGAAGAGGGTAGCAAGGACGGTGTCGAGGGTGGTGGGATCCAGGGTCAAGCCAGGCTGGGGACTCGCAATTTTTGGGGTTGCAGTGGAGCCGGGAGTACAGGAGGCGAAAGAGGCCTGTGTTCTGGCCTTTGCGTCCATAGTAGCCCAGCGGAGGATCTTGCTCCAATGGAAGGATGCGAGGCCCCCAAGCGTGGAGGCCTGGATCAATGATATGGCGGGGTTCATCAAATTGGAGAAGGTGAAATTTGCCCTGAGGGGATCAGTACAAGGGTTCTTTAGGCGGTGGCAGCCTTTCCTGGACTTCTTGGCAGAACGGTAGGGAAATAGGCCGGCAGCAGCGGGCGGGGGGGTTGGTTCGGTGGGAGGGAGAACTGTGTACATGGGTTTGTGGGATGTGGCGGGTGTTATCTCTTTCCCTTTTGTAGTTTGCTTTTTTCTTTCTTTCTTTCTTTGCAGTTGCTTTTGTAGTTGGGTGGGTGTTGTTCTTGGGTTTTTACCATGGTTGTTGTTAATATTGTTTTGTTGTTTATATTTTGTGAAAATCTTAATAAAAATTATTTTTAAAAAAAATACTGTCGAGGGTTCTACCATTCACTGTATATTCCCTACCTGCATTAGACCTTCCAAAATGCATTACCTCACATTTGTCCGGATTAAACTCCATCTGCCATCTCTCCGCCCAAGTCTCCAAACAATTGAAATCCTGCTGTATCCTCTGATGGTCCTCATTTCTATCCGCAATTCCACCTACCTTTGTGTCGTCTGCAAACTTACTAATCAGACCAGTTTCATTTTCCTCCAAATCGTTTATATGTACTACGAACAGCAAACGTCCCAGCACTGATCCCTGTGGAACACCACCAGTCATAGCCCTCCAATTAGAAAAGCACCCTTCCATTGCTACTCTCTGCCTTCTATGACCTAGCCAGTTCTGTATCCATCTTGCCAGCTCACCCCTGATCCCATGTGACTTCACCTTTTGTACCAGTCTACCATGAGTGACCTTGTCAAAGGTCTTACTGAAGTCCATATAGACAACATCCACTGCCCTACCTGCATCAATCATCTTTGTGACCTCTTCGAAAAACCCTATCAAGTTAGTGAGACACGACCTCCCCTTCACAAAACCATGCTGCCTCTCTCTAATATGCCCATTTGCTTCCAAATGGGAGTAGATCCTGTCTCGATAGAACATAGAACAGTACAGCACAGAACAGGCCCTTCAGCCCTCGATGTTGTGCCGAGCAATGATCACCCTACTCAAACCCACGTATCCACCCTATACCCGTAACCCAACAACCCCCCCTCCCCCTAACCTTACTTTTTTAGGACACTACGGGCAATTTATCATGGCCAATCCACCTAACCCGCACATCTTTGGACTGTGGGAGGAAACCGGAGCACCCGGAGGAAACCCACGCACACAAGGGGAGGATGTGCAGACTCGATGAATTCTCTCCAGTAATTTCCCTACCACTGACGGAAGGCTCACCTGCCTGTAGTTCCCTGGATTATCCTTGCTACCCTTCTTAAACAAAGGAACAACATTGGCTATTCTCCAGTCCTCCGGGACATCACCTGAAGACAGTGAGGATCCAAAGATTTCTGTCAAAGCCTCAGCAATTTCCTCTCTTGCCTCCTTCAGTATTCTGGAGTAGATCCCATCAGGCCCTGGGGACTTATCTACCGTAATATTTTTCAAGATGCCCAACACCTCGTCTTTTTGGATCTCAATGTGACCCAGGCTATCTACACACCCTTCTCCAGACTCAACATCCACCAATTCCTCCTCTTTAGTGAATACTGATGTAAAGTATTCATTTAGAACCTTGCCCATTTCCTCTGGCTCCACACATAGATTCCCTCGCCTATCCTTCAGTGGGCCAACCCTTTCCCTGGCTACCCACTTGCTTTTTATGTACGTGTAAAAAGCCTTGGGATTTTCCTTAACCCTATTTGTCAATGACTTTTCGTGACCTCTTCTAGCCCTCCTGACTCCTTGCTTAAGTTATCATCCAGTTGTAAACGGTGTAGGACAATTAAACAATGAATGGGAGGAGGAGGAGGAGCGATGAACATCCTCAGCGATGGTGGAGCCCAGCACTTGTGCAAAAAACACGCCTGAAGAATTTTCAACCCACAGCCAGACATGCCAAGTAGATGAGTCACCTTGGCCTCCTCCTGACATCCTCAGCATCACAGATGCCAGTCTTCAGTTGATTTGAATTATTCTAAGTGACATCAATAAATGGGAAAATGCACTAACACCCTGATTGTGGTGCTGAATACGTCTGCTCCAGAACCAGCTACACCTCTAGCCAGGCTGTTCTGATGCAGCTACAGCACTGGCACTTATCCAACAATGTGGAAAATTGCTCAGGTATGTCACGTCCATGCAACCATCCTCATTTGGCTGTGTGGGGAAGACGAGGTTCTCGAGATGAAAATGCCGTGTTATAAACAGCGGAATTATCCAAATCCTTTGCATTACTTCATGTGGCATTTTACAATATTTCATTAGGAAGCACATTTTTGAACAGTGCCACGAGCAAGAGGCAGTTCTACATCTCGAATGGCAAATTTTATTTCAGCATCGATCTCGGAACAGAGATCCAGTAGAAAGCTCACTCTTACCCCAAACATTTGCCTGAGGTCAGGATCACGGAACCGGAAGGGAATGTTGGAGACATGAAGCCGTTTAGGGATGGGTTTACTCTCACTGCTGTCGGTGTTCTGTGTTTGCTGTTGCCCATCCGTCTGTGCTGCTTCATCTGTCTGCTGAAACATGAAAAAATTAAAGGGACAATGAAGTAAAATGAACATTTCACTTAAATATTTCTGTGTACCTCCAATAGCTGACATGCATTTTAATTATCCGTTATATGCCTCATGCCCCACAAACCTGCTGCACACAATTATGGCAAACTAAATTTCTAGTTCTTCAAATTCGCAATATTGTAAACTTCAAATTATAAAGAGGAGACTTGGAGATATAAACTTGTATCTGGGTTATAATAGGGCAGCTGCTCCTGCAAATAGTTTATTTGAAGAAAGTATTTAAATGATTTTTCACTTGCACAATTTCTTCCCTTTCTCGAGAATTCTGACTTTGGGAGCAGCCCTTTTACCTCAACAGCTGAATGACCTAACTGAACACAACCGAGGACCAAATCTGCCCCCCCCCCCCCCCCCCCCCCCCATCTCCAAAATATCACCCAGCACCCCTTCCCACCTCTCTGCCTGTCATCCAAATCCTAGCCCCCACTCCCCTTCCTACCCAACCCGGGACTGCCTTTCTGGGCAGCCATCACTCTCCTTCCTGCAGTCTTGCCAGTGCCCACTCCTGAGCTCTGGTGGTGTCAGGACTGCCTGGGTCGCTGGCCAGCTCGAGTGTGGGACTTCCTCACCGAGGGGTGAGAGTCCCACTCTTTGTTAGTTTAGGTCATCCTCAGTGTTCCCAGCGTTTTATTCTTTTTAAAGCTTTTTCAAAAAAAAAGAGCACCCAATTTCCCCCCCCCAATCAAGCGGCAATTTAGCGTGGCCAATCCACCTACCCTGCACATCTTTGGGTTGTGGGGGTGAGACCCACACAGACACAGGGAGAATGTGCAAACTCCACACGGACAGTTACCCAGGGCCTAGATCGAACCCACGTCCTCGGCATCATGAGGTGGCAGTGCTAACCACTGTGCCATGTTACTTAATCCCAGCTTTTTATGGCTCTGGGGCAGGCTTCTTTCTGCTGTGTTGGCCGTTGCCCAACTTTCCTTCCGGGGGGTCGGGTGGACAGTGAGTAATCCGTTCCCTACCCACCCTTGCCTGTAAAATGCAGCCCATTGTGCGCCTACTAGCTGTGCCTTTCTTTATGGAGCCCTTGAATTTTCTCATCGAATGGAGCTCAAACTTTAATTCCTACATTATATATATATCCAGCACACTCATACAAATGCCAAAAGCCCCACAATATCCCATCCAACTGGCCACTTTGCTCAGGCGGATCTTAAACACTGTGTCTCCAGCATGTTGGAAAGCATTCCAGCTGCACACTCGGAAAGCTTTCAATCAACAAACTTTTTACAGCAGGGGTCAGTGGATAGCCAATTGACTCCACCAACTTTGGGGATGTCAAGACCAACTGTAGCCCCTCACACATGGACACAGTGAATAGAAAGGATTACAGTGAGAATACTGGTGGTGGTGGGGAACTTGGCGGGAACCTGCAGGTGTTGGTCCACATCATCTCACAGCCAGACGACATCCAAAGCCTTAAAAGTGCGTGAATGTCAGCTGACATCAGTAGAGATAGGGAGAAGGTGAAAAGCCTGATCCGCATATTTAAATAGCATTCATGAAAGCACTGAGCTGCTGATTGAGCTGTATATTTCAAGGTGAACTACCTTTCATAGAATCCGTACAGTACAGGAGGTCATTCGGCCCATCGAGTCTGCACCGACCCTCCGAAAGTCCACCCTAGCCAGGCCCAATCCCCTGCCCTATTCCACCAATGATGTGGAGATGCCGGCGTTGGACTGGGGTGAGCACAGTAAGAAGTTTTACAACACCAGGTTAAAGTCCAACAGGTTTGTTTCAAACACGAGCTTTCGGAGCACGGCTCCTTCTTCACCTGAAGAAGGAGCCGTGCTCCGAAAGCTCGTGTTTGAAACAAACCTGTTGGACTTTAACCTGGTGTTGTAAGACTTCTTACTATTCCACCAAGCCCACCCCAAAGGGAAATGTAGCATGGTCCATCCACCTAACCGGCACATCTTCAGACTGTGGGAGGAAACCCGAGCACCCGGAGGAAACCCACGCACACACGGGGAGAACGTGCAAACTCCGTAATCACTTGAGTTTGGAACTGATGCCGGGCCCCTGGCGCTGTGAGGCAGCAGTGCTAATGATTGTGCCACCATGCCGTCCCTTACTGTATAATCATTTCCTACTACATAATCAGACAGGACATGTTCTATGTTCTAAGACTTTCAGAAAAAACATTTTATGCTTGCACAAAACAAATCCATTCCTATATTAAGTGAAAACAAATTAGATCAACAAGAACACGCACATAGTTCTATTTAACAAAACAATAAAATGTTTTTAAGCATAATTATCAAAATGCTAAACTTATCAAATTTCTTGTGCAGTACAATTACTGGAGCCAACTCCAAAAGCGGTTACTAACACTCTCTCTGAAGATTTGATACCCAAGTGTGTTCATTTCTAGTTTCATCCAGAACTGTGGTGTGAAGTAGAATAGAAGTAAAGACATGATAAACATGGCAGGACTTGTGAAACGACAGGAAATGGTGATTGAAAAGAGGATGCCAAAGAGTTACTTGTCTATTCCTTTGGAGGTTTTTCCTCCAAATTCTGAACAGCAAAAGAGTTCATTTTCATTCTAGATCAACTGAATTTATCAGCAAACAGCTGAACTGTGAATGGTTTGCCCCAGCATACCCACAGGTGTGAAAGATTAACGCATTCGCCTGTGCTCAGCTGCTTTATGGTGTCACATTTACAAGTGCCAACAAGCTCACAAGAAAGGCAATGTTAATTCACAGTCATGCCACGAAGTACTGCCCCTAAACCCAAACTATTGAAAAGAATTTGAATAAGAACAAAGGAGGAATTTACTTCAATTAGCATCACTTCTCTCCAGAGCGTGATACTTCTGGACTTGTTAGTCATCGGATGTGTGGAAATGCAAGCTCTTTTTCTTTCTTTCTTGGGTCTCTGAATGCAGGAGCACTACAAGATTGCAGCCCCTTCCCCGAATGCAAAACATGTGACCAACTGGCGTCTGCAGCCACACTGCTGGGCTCCTCCAGTAATATTTTACGAGATTCTTCGACACTGCCAGCCAAGAAAATAACCTGACAATGATCAGGATCCAAATACAGAATGACCAGCTGTGCAATAAAACGGCCTGTGCATTTTGAGATCATGACGCAATCCATTCTATCAAATAATGGCAAATTTTCAGGCATGGTAGTTTCCTCGTTAAAAAAAGGAGCTGAACCAGAATTCCTGGTGGACCCAGCTTTCCCCGACCCAAACAAGGATAAATATTCAATTGTAGTTCAGGCAGATATTTTATACCAAAGGTCGATGCACAAGTTCATGCTCAGAATTGGTCAGCCCAAAGCAAGTCAGAAAGGGTGTTGAAAAGGTAATGTGTTTTAGATTTATGGCACTGCATAACATTCCACAAACCTCCTAATGTTACCACGCCAATATTTTGATACTTTATTATTCACAACCAAATACTGCTGCCTGAGTGTTAAATGGAGGGAAGGGGTTTTCTAATCGTGTCTTTTGAAAATGTTGACGTGGCCCAACACTTGCAGCAGTCTGCAGATGTCAGCATTGGAGTTCAGGGTGCAGAGAAGGGAGGGTTTGTGCAGCTGAACAGGCTGGACTGGTTTGGTGGCTGTGTGTGGCGTCAAGTACAGGCAGTGGGGCCTATCAGACCTCTTGGTGCACTGTTAGACAAACATCCTTTCAAATGGAAAGAGCAGCTGTTCCTACGCCCATGTCAGCCTGTTTGATGAAAGCTGTGCAAGTTGCCTGATATCCAAATGAATGAGCTGCACGTAAAACTGCAGTCATTAAAAAAAAATCTGCAAAACTCTGAATAACCATTTTGATAGCAAGGTTTCATTTGAATATATTTGCAGATTGCTGCAACTATACGGCCAGAAAGTTTCAAACACGAGTTTCAAGCACTCATTCTGTGAACAGTCAATTAATTTAACGCCACCATCCAATATTGCTCAACCGTGCTTGCACAAGGTAAATTTCTTGTTTGTTTATGGAATCTTTCACAAAAGGCAGCCAAGATACAGTGTTGAAGGGGTATACAGAAGATTTAATTGGAGTTGGGATGTTTGCAGCAGATTCAAAGTATAAAAGAAGGCAAAACTATCTTACTCGTGTTCAAACTGGCACTAATATTTACTCCACACCCACCAGATTATTAAATATACAGTTAAATGTACAGTTGGAATGCTCTCAAATATCACCTAAATGGTTTAGAAAACTGGGGCAGTTCTCAGAATTGACATTAGGAAATCTGAAATAAAATCAATGCTCCCGTATTCCAGCCAATGACAGAACTTCCTTTTGCCCTTTCCCAATTAACCCTTGTTTAAAACCTATTACATCTCCCTGTCACTACACTCATCCCTGGAGCATCTCGACATAAGGACTCCTACATCAGACTCATATTCATTGACAAGGACTCCTACATCAGACTCCTATTCATTGACTACAACTCCGCCTTCAACACCAGAATCCCAGCTCATAGCAAAGCTCCAAAACCTAGGACTTGGCTCCTCCCTCTGCAACTGGATCCTCGATTTTCTGACCCACAGACCACAATCACTAAGGATAAACAGCAACATTTCCCCCACGATATTCCTTAATACCGGGGCCCCGCAAGGCTGCGTACTTAGCCCCTACTATACTCCGTGAACACACACGACTGCATGGCCAAATTTGGTTCCAACTCCATCTGCAAGTTTGCTGACGATACGACCATAGCGGGCCGGATCTCGAATAACGATGAGTCAGAATACAGGAGGGAGATAGAGAACCTAGTGGAGTGGTGCAACAACAACAATCTCTCCCTCAGACATCCGGTTCCGGTGATGCAGAGCTAAGCTGCACGTTCGGAGGCTCCAGCTTTTAAGGGCCCGTAGGGCGCTGGCTGGACTTTTCCCGGTGGGGGAACACATCTGCTGCGTTTATCTGCCGGTGGATGGACTGGACTAGGAGCGGGGCGGTCAAAAAATCGGCTTTGGAGCAAAGAAAGGTGCGAGGCGGGAAGAACAAGATGGCGACAGGCGGGGAACCGGCAGCGTGGCAGCAGTGGGCGCAGGAACTGCTTCAGAGAGCTGAAAGCTGAGCTGCTGGAACCGCTTAAGGTCTCACTGGATAAGCTCAAGGCGACTCAGACGACTTAGGGTGCAGAGATCCGCGAGTTACGGCACAAGGTCTCGGAGAACGAGGATGAAATCCTAGGCCTGGCGGTGAAGGTGGAATCGCACGAGGCGCTCCACAGAAAATGGCAAGCGAGGATGGAGGAGATGGAGAACCGCTCGCGGCAGAAGAACTTGCGGATCCTGGGCCTCCCGGAGGGATCGGACCTGGGGGCCCATGTGGTCCTGATGCTGAACTCGCTAATGGGTGCGGGGTCCTTCCAAGGGCCCTTGGAGCTGGAGGGTGCCCATCGAGTGTTGCTGAGGAAGCCCAGGCCGATCGAGCCGCCAAGGGCGGTGCTGGTCCGTTTTCACCGCTTCGTTGACCGAGAATGTGTGCTGAGATGGGCTAAAAAGGAGAGGAGCAGCAGGTGGGAGAACGCAGAGATCCGGATTTATCAGGACTGGAGCGCGGAGGTGGCGAAGAGAAGGGCTGGTTTTAACCGGTCGAAGGCAGTGCTGCACAGGAAAGGGGTGAAGTTCGGCCTGCTACAGCCGGCTCGCCTCTGGGTCACTTCTAAAGACCATCAGCTATATTTTGACTCCCCGGAAGATGCCTGGGCCTTTGTCCAGGCAGAGAAGCTGGACTCGAACTGAGGACTGAGGCGGGGGTTGGGGACTGATGTATATTGTCTGGAGGCTCTGTTCTCCCTGGTATTTCTTGGTTGGTCCCTTTTTTGTTTTTTCTCTTTTTGGGGCTTTTCAACTATTTATTTTGGTGCCTTTTTCACTGGTGGAGGGTCGGGGAGCTGTATTGCAGGCCCGTTGGGTCGCGCGTCCGTTTCGTTCCCGCGTTTTAGGTCGGGGGCAGGGTTTCAGATGGAAGCGCGGGCTTTTTTTCCCGTGCTGGAGGCGGAGTGGGAGGGGCCTGCACCAGGCGGGGGAAGTGGCGGTTGTGGCACACCGGGGGGGTCGTTAGGGTGGCAGGAGCAGCCGGGGTCAGCAGAGTCGGCTGACTTACGGAAGTACGACGAGAGGGGCAACGCAGCTAGGGGGGGGGGGGGGGGGGGGCCCTAGCTGGGGGGGGGGGGGGGGGGGGGGGGGGGGGTACCGGTTTGCTGCTGGAAGAGTCGAAGGGGAACAGATAGTGATAGGGGGGGGGTCGGGATGGGGATCTGCCACCGTGGGGAATGGGCTGTGGGGGGTCTGCGGGCACGTGGTGGGCCGAGGAAGAGTTATGGCTGACCGGCGCAGAGGGAGGGGGAATAGCCCCCCCCCCCCGGATCGGCTGGTCACATGGAATGTACGGGGGCTGAATGGGCTGGTGAAGCGGGCTCGGGTGATGGCGCACTTGAAGGGGCTAGGGGCGGACGTGGCTATGCTCGAGGAAACGCACCTTAGGGTGGCGGATCAGGTTAGGTTGAGAAGAGGGTGGGTTGGACAGGTGTTCCATTTGGGGTTAGATGCGAGGAACCGGGGGGGGTGGCGATTTTGGTGGGAAAGAGCTTGTCGTTTGTGGCGTTGAGTGTGGTGGCAGATAGCTGTGGCAGATACGTAATGGTGAGCGGTAGACTCCAAGGGGAGCGGGTGGTGCTGGTCAATATGTACGCCCCAAATTGGGACGATGCAGGCTTCATGCGGCGCATGCTGAGCCGGATTCCAGACCTTGAGACGGGGGGCTTGATATTGGGAGGGGACTTTAATACAGTGCTGGACCCGGCCCTGAATCGTTCGAGGTCCACAGTGCTGAGGGGGTTTATGGACCAGATGGAAGGGGTGGACCCATGGAGGTTTATGAGGCCGGGAGGTAGGGAGTTCTCGTTTTTCTCCTACGTCCATAAGGCTTACTCCCCGATCGACTTTTTTGTCTTCAGCAGGGTGCTGATTCCGAGGGTGGTGGGGGTGGAGTACTCGGCGATAGCCATATCAGACCACGCTCCGCATTGGGTGGACCTGGAGCTGGGGGGAGGGGAAGGGTCAACGCCTGCTGTGGAGGTTAGAGGTGGGGCTGCTGTCGGATCAGGAGGTATGTGGGCGGGTCCGGAGGTGCATAGAGGGGTATTTGGAAGCTAATGACAATGGGGAGGTGCAGGTGGGGGTGGTCTGGGAGGCATTGAAGGCGGTGGTTAGACGGGAGCTGATTTCTATTAGGGCACACAGGGAGAGGGGGGGGGGAGGGGGGGAGAAGAATGAGAGGGAGAGGTCGGTGGAAGAAATTGTAAGGGTGGACAGGAGATACACGGAGGTCCCGGAAGAGGGGCTTTTGAGGAAGCGTTGTAGTGCCCAAGCGGAGTTTGACATATTGACCACCCGGAAAGCGGAGGCGCAGTGGAGGAGGGCGCAGGGGGCGGTATATGAGTACGGGGAGAAGGCAAGTCGGATGCTGGCCCACCAACTCCGGAAGCGGGAGGCGGTGAGGGAGATAGGGGGAGTTAGAAATGTAGGAGGGAGTCTGGTGCGGAGTGCAAGGGGCATTAACGGGGTGTTCAGGACGTTTTATGAGGAGTTGTACCAGTCAGTGCCCCCTGGTGAGGAGGGTGGGATGGACCGGTTCTTGGACAAGCTGGAGTTCCCGAGAGTGGGGGAGGAGCTGGTGGAGGGTCTGGGGGCCCCAATCGAGTTGGAGGAGCTGATCAAGGCGATGGGGAGTATGCAGTCAGGGAAGGCACCGGGGCCTGACGGATTCCCGGTGGAATTTTACAAGAATTTTTCAGACATGTTGGGTCCGCTGTTAGTGCGGACCCTGAATGAGGCAAGGGAGGGGGGGGCCTTGCCCCCGACGATGTCCAGAGCATTAATTTCTCTGATCTTGAAGCGGGATAAAGACCCCCTCCAGTGTGGATCTTACAGGCTGATCTCGTTCCTCAACGTGGACGCGAAGCTGTTGGCCAAGATACTGGCCGGGAGGGTGGAGGATGTGGTTCCGCAGGTCATTCACAAAGACCAAACGGGTTTTGTGAAGGGGAGGCAGCTGAATGTCAATGTGCGGCGGCTTCTTAACGTCATAATGATGTCGGCGGTGGACGGGGAGGCAGAGATAGTGGCATCAATGGATGCGGAGAAAGCTTTTGACAGGGTGGAGTGGAGCTACTTGTGAGAGGTGTTGAGGAGATTTGGGTTTGGTGAGGGATTCCTTAGGTGGGTGAGGCTGTTGTATAACGCTCCGGTGGCGAGCGTGGTGACGAATGGGAGGAGGTCAGAGGACTTTTGGTTGTCCCGGGGGACGAGGCAGGGGTGCCCATTGTCTCCCCTGCCCTTAGCGTTGTCGATCGAACCCCTGGCCAAGGCACTGAAGGAATCGAGGAACTGGAGGGGGGTTGTGCGGGGAGGGGGAGGAGCACCAGCTGTCGCTGTACGCGGACGATTTACTGCTATACATTGCGGATCCGGCGGGGGGGATGCCAGAGGTGATGAGGATCCTGGGAGAGTTCGGAGACTTCTCTGGCTATAAGCTCAATGTGGGGAAGAGTGAGCTGTTTGTGGTGCATATGGGTGACCAGGAGAAAGAGATAGGGGAGTTCCCACTGAAAAGGGCAGAGAGCAGCTTCAGATACCTGGGAGTCCAGATAGCCAGGAGCTGGGGGGTACTGCATAGGTTAAACTTCACGAGGCTGGTGGAGCAGATGGAGGAGGAGTTCAGGAGGTGGGTTGTGTTGCCACTCTCCCTAGCGGGCAGGGTCCAGTTGGTTAAGATGACGGTGCTCCCAAGGTTTTTGTTTCTCTTCCAGTGTTTACCCATTATAATTCCAAAGGCTGGGGTCAGCAGAAGTTAGCTGGCTCACGGGAGTGCTATGGAGGGAGGGGCGCGGCTAGGAGGGGTCCTAGCCTGGGAGGTGGGGGGGTACCGGGTTGCTGCTGAAACGGTCAGGAAGGAGCTGGAGGATGCAGGGGATGCTGGAGGGGGGAGGGAGTTGCCGCCGTGGGGAACTGGCAGAGCGGGGGACGCTGGCCAGTGGTGGGCAGGGGATGGGCTATGGCTAATCAGCAGGGGAAGGGGGGCAGGGAGCCCTCTGATCCGGCTGATAACCTGGAATGTGAGGGGGCTGAATGGGCCGGTCAAACGGGCCCGGGTATTTGCGCACCTGAAGGGACTGAAGGCGGATGTGGCCATGCTCCAAGAGACACAAAGTGGCGGACCAGGTTAGACTGAGGAAGGGATGGGTGGGCCAAGTATTTCACTCAGGGCTGGATGAGAAGAGTCGAGGGGTAGCGATCCTGGTGGGGAAGGTGGTGACGTTTGAGGCGTTAAACGTGGTGGCTGACAGTGGCGGGTGATATGTGATGGTGAGTGGTAAGCTGCAGGGGGAGCGGGTGGTGTTGGTGAATGTTTACGCCCCAAATTGGGACGATGCGGGGTTTATGCGGCGAATGTTGGGTCGCATTCAGGACCTGGAGGTGGGGGATCATGGTGGGGGACTTCAACACGGTACTGGATCCCCCATTGGATCGATCCAAGTCACGGATGGGTAGGAGGCCGGCGGCGGCTAAGGTGTTGAGGGGATTTATGGACCAGATTTTTGGGGGGGGGGGGGGGGGGGTCCCTGGAGGTTTGCGAGGCCAAGGAGTACTCGTTTTTCTCCCATGTGCATAAGGCCTATTCGAGGATTGATTTTTTTTGTCCTGAGCAGGGGGCTGGTTTCAAGGGTGGAGGATGTTGAATACTCTGCCCTGCACTGGGTGGACCTCGGGCTGGGGGAGAAGAGGGACCAGCGTCCGCTCTGGCGCTTGGAGGTGGGGTTGCTGGCAAATGAGGAGGTGGCCGAGAGGGTTCGGGGGTGTATTGAGAGGTACCTTGAGGCCAACGACAACGGGGAGGTCCGAGTGGGGACGGTCTGGGAGGGATTGAAGGCGGTGACTAGAGGGGAGTTGATTTCCATCCGAACCCATAGGGAGAGGGGGGAGCAGAGGGAGAGGGAGAGACTGATAGGGGAGATGGTGAGGGTGGATAGGAGATATGCGGAGGCTCCGGAGGAGGGATTGCTGGGGGAGCGGCGTAGCCTTCAGGCCAGGTTCGACCTATTGACGATCAGAAAGGCGGAAGCTCAGTGGAGGAAAGCACAGGGGGCGGTGTATGAATATGGGGAGAAGGCGAGCAGGATGCTGGCACACCAGCTCCAAAAACGGGACGCGGCCAGGGAGATTGGGGGAGTGTGGCGGATAGAGCTGGGAAGGTGGTGCGGAGGGGGGTAGATATTAATGGGGTCTTCAGGGACTTCTATGGGGAACTGTACCGGTCTGAACCCCCGGTGGAGGGGGTCCAGGAGGCTGGGAGCTGGGGGGCCCTGCACAAGCTCAACCTCACAAGGTTGGTGGAGCAAAAGATGGTATGTGTTACCGCTGTCACTGGCGGGAGGGTGCAGTCCGTTAAGATGACGGTGCTCCCAAGGTTTTTGTTCCTGTTCCAGTGCCTCCTCATCCTTATCCCGAAGGCCTTTTTTAGGAGAGTCAACAGGAGTATTACGGGATTTGTGTGGGCACATGGGACTCCGAGGGTGAGAAGAGTGTTCCTGGAACGGGGCAGGGATGGGGGGGCTGGCGTTGCCCAACCTCTGCGGGTACTATTGGGCTGCCAACGCAGCGATGGTGCGTAAGTGGGTAATGGACGAGGAAGGGGCAGCATGGAAGAGGATGGAGGCGGCGTCCTGTGTGGGCACGAGCCTGGAGGCGCTGGTAACGGCGCCGTTGCCGCTCCCTCCAACGAGGTATACCACAAAACCCGGTGGTGGCGGCTATCCTCAAAATCTGGGGGCAATGGAGATGGCATAGGGGAGAAGTGGGGGGCTCGATGGAGGCCCCGATACGGGGGAACCATCAGTTTGTCCCAGGGAGCATTGATGGCGGATTTCTGGGCTGGCACAGGGTAGGGGTTAGGAGGTTGAGGGACCTGTTTGTGGAGGGGAGGTTCGCGAGCTTGGGGGAGTTAGAGGGGAAGTTTGGGCTCCCCCCGGGGAACATGTTTAGGTACATGCAGGTGAGGGCTCTTGCCAGGCAGCAGGTGGAGGGGTTCCCCTTGTTGCCCCCACGTGGGGTGTAGGACAGGGTGCTCTCGGGGGTGTGGGTCGGAGGAGGGAGGATTTCGGACACATACCGGGTAATGCAGGAGTTAGACGAGGCCTCGGTGGAGGAACTGAAGGGGAAATGGGAAGGGGAAATGGGAAGAGGAGCTGGGTGAGGAGATTGAGGAGGGGACGTGGGCGGATGCCCTGGAGAAAGTGAATTCCTCCTCTTCCTGTGCGAGGCTTAGCCTCATACAGTTCAAGGTGCTGCATAGGGCCCACATGACGGACCAGGATGAGTAGATTTTTCAGGGGCGAAGACAGGTGTGCTAGGTGCTCGGGGAGCACAGCGAATCAAGCCCGTATGTTTTGGGCGTGCCCAGCGCTGGGGGAGTTTTGGAAGGGGGTAGCAAGGACGGTGTCGAGGGTGGTAGGATCCAGGGTCAAGCCAGGCTGGGGATTCGCCATTTTTGGGGTTGCAGTGGAGCCGGGAGTGCAGGAGGCGAAAGAGGCCGGTGTCCTGGCCTTTGCGTCCCTAGTAGCCCGGCGGAGGATCTTGTTCCAGTGGAAGGATGCGAGGCCCCCAAGCGTGGAGGCCTGGATCAATGATATGGCGGGGTTCATTAAATTGGAGAAGGTGAAATTTGCCCTGAGGGGATCAGTACAAGGGTTCTTTAGGCGGTGGCAGCCTTTTCTGGACTTCCTGACGGAACGGTAGGGAAATAGGCCGGCAGCGGCCGGGGTGGGGGGGGGGGGGGGGGGGGGGGTTGGTTCGGTGGGAGGGAGAACTGTGTACATGGGTTTGTGGGATGTGGCAGGTGTTATCTCTTTCCCTTTTGTTGTTTGGGTGTTTTTTTGTTTTTTCGTTTGTTTGCAGTTGCTTTTGAAGTTGGGTGGGTGTTGTTCTTGGGTTTTTACCGCGGTTGTTCTGTTAATATTGTTGTGATGTTTATATTTTGTAAAAATCTTAATAAAAAGTATTTAAAAAAATAAATTTTTAAAAAATTATTCCGAAGGCTTTCTTTAGGAGGGTTAACAGGAGCATTACGGGGTTTGTGTGGGCGCGGAAGACCCCGAGGGTGAGGAGGGTATTCTTGGAGCGAGGCAGGGAGGTGGAGGGATTGGCGCTGCCCAACCTGTGTGGGTATTACTGGGCTGCGAACGTGGCAATGGTTCGTAGGTGGGTGATGGAGGGGGAGGGAGCCGCATGGAAGAGGATGGAGGCGACGTCCTGTGTGGGCACGAGTTTAGAGGCACTGGTGACGGCCCCATTGCTGCTCCCCCTGGTAAGGTACTCTTCGAGTCCGGTAGTGGTGGCTACCCTCAAAATCTGGGGGCAGTGGAGGAGGCATAGGGGGGAAGTGAAGGCCTCGGTTTGGTCCCCGATACGGGGGAACCACCGGTTTGTACCAGGGAGGATAGATGGAGGGTTTCTGAGTTGGCACAGGGCAGGTATCAGGCGGATGGGGGACCTCTTCCTAGACGGGAAGTTTGCAACCTTAGAGGAGTTGGAGGGGATGTGGGTTCTACCCCCAGGGAATTCCTTTAGGTACATGCAGATTAGGGCGTTTGTTAGGCAGCAGGTAGCGGAGTTTCCGCTATTGCCATCAAGGGGGGTTCAGGACAGGGTGCTCTCGGGGACGTGGGTTGGCGAGGGTAGGATCTCGGCAATTTATCAGGTGATGCAGGAGGGGGAGGAGGCCTCGGTGGAGGAGCTGAAAGCGAAGTGGGAGGAGGAGTTGGGGGAGGAGATTGATGAGGGGACGTGGGCTGATGCCCTGGGGAGGGTGAATTCTTCCTCTTCTTGCGCACGGCTTAGTCTAATTCAGCTAAAGGTGCTGCATAGGACTCATATGACTGGGACCAGGCTGAGCCGGGTCTTTGGGGTGAGGACAGGTGTTCGGGGAGCCCAGCGAATTACACCCACATGTTCTGGGCGTGTCCGGCGTTGGAGGGTTCTGGAAGGCGGTGGCGGGGACCTTGTCCAGGGTGATTGGCTCCAGGGTGGAACCGGGCTGGGGCTCGCTATTTTTGGCGTAGCATCGGAACCGGGAGTGCAGGAGGCGAGAGAGGCCGGAGGAAACCCACACAAACACAGGGAGAATGTGCAGACTCTGCACAGACAGTCACCGAAGCCGCAAATCGAACCTGGGACCCTGGAGCGGTGAAGCAACTGTGCTAACCACTGTGCTACCCTGCTGCCCTAATATAGGGTGTGAAAAAAAGGCCACGGAATTGTGATGAGGGTACATACAAATTTAACATTCATGGGAACACGAGGAAGCCATTCAGCCCCTCAAGCAAGCTGTTGGGGAGGGTTTAAACTAATGTGGCAGGGGGATGGGAACCGATGCAGGAAGTTGGAAGGTAGTAAAACAGGGACAGAAGCAAAAGGAAGTAAGGGAGAAAGTGCAAGGCAGGGAAGCCATAGTCAAAAATCAAAAAGGGCGACAATACAAGGTACAGTGACTGAGGGGAGCTCAGTGAATAGGCCCAGTAATACTAAAAGGAATAAAACTGGAGATGTTAAAATTCAAAACAGAGGTTAAAAAAACCAACATAAGTGTCCTTTACCTGAATGCTCGTAGTATTCGGAATAAAGTAAATGAGTTGATGGCGCAAATCATCGTGAATGACTATGATTTAGTGGCCATTACTGAAACATGGTTAAAGGATGGTCACGACTGGGAGTTCAATATCCAAGGGTATCAAACTATTCGGAAGGACAGAGTGGATGGTAAGGGAGGTGGTGTAGCTCTGTTATTTAAGGATGACATCCGGGCAATAGTAAGGGATGACATCGGTGCTATGGAGTATAAGGTTGAAACCATTTGGGTGGAAATCAGGAATAGTAAGGCGAAAAAGTCACTGATAGGAGTAGTCTATCGGTCACCAAATAGTAACGTTATGGTGGGGCAGGCAATAAACAAAGAAATAACTGATGCATGTAGAAATGGTATAGCAGTTATGGGGAATTTTAATTTACATGTCGATTGGTTTAACCAGGTCGGTCAGGCAACCTTGAGGAGGAGTTTATAGAATGTATCCATGATAGTTTCCTAGAACAATATGTAATGGAACCTACGAGGGAACAAGTGGTCCTAGATCTTGTCCTGTGTAATGAGACAGGATTGATTCATGATCTCATAGTTAGGGATCCTCTCGGAAGGAGCGATCACAATATGGTGGAATTTAAAATACAGATGGAGGGTGAGAAGGTAAAATCAAATACTAGTGTTTTGAAAATGAATGAAATGAAAATCGCTTATTGTCACGAGTAGGCTTCAATGAAGTTACTGTGAAAAGCCCCTAGTCGCCACATTCCGGCGTCTGTCCGGGGAGGCTGGTACGGGAATCGAACCGTGCTGCTGGCCTGCTTGGTATGTTTTAAAAGTCAGTGATTTAGCCCAGTGAGCCAAACCAGCCCCTTTTGTGTTTAAACAAAGGAGATTACAATGGGATGAGAGAAGAACTAGCTAAGGTAGACTGGGAGCAAAGACTTTATGGTGGAACAGTTGAGGAACAGTGGAGAACCTTCCAAGCGATTTTTCACAGTGCTCAGCAAAGGTTTATACCAACAAAAAGGAAGGACGGTAGAAAGAGGGAAAATCGACCGTGGATATCTAAGGAAATAAGGGAGAGTATCAAATTGAAGGAAAAAGCATACAAAGTGGCAAAGATGGGTGGGAGACTAGAGAACTGGGAAATCTTTAGGAGGCAACAGAAAGCTACTAAAAAAGCTATAAAGAAGAATAAGATAGAGTATGAGAGTAAACTTGCTCAGAATATAAAAACAAGACAGTAAAAGTTTCTACAAATATATCAAACAAAAAAGAGGGGCTATGGTAAATATTGGTCCTTTAGAGGATGAGAAGGGAGTTTTAATAATGGGAGATGAGGAAATGGCTGAGGAACTGAACAGGTTTTTTGGGTTGGTCTTCACAGTGGAAGACACAAATAACATGCCAGTGACTGATAGAAATGAGGCTATGACAGGTGAGGACCTTGAGATGATTGTTATCACTAAGGAGGTAGTGATGGGCAAGCTAATGGGGCTAAAGGTAGACAAGTCTCCTGACCCTGATGGAATGCATTCCAGAGTGCTAAAAGAGATGGCTAGGGAAATTGCAGATGCATTAGTGATGATTTACCAAAATTCACTCGACTCTGGGGTGGTCCCGGTGGATTGGAAATTAGCAAACGTGACACCACTGTTTAAAAAAGGAAGTAAGCAGAGAGCGGGTAATTATAGGCCAGTGAGCTTAACTTCGGTAGTAGGGAAGATGCTGGAATCTATCATCAAGGAAGAAATAGCGAGGCATCTGGATAGAAATCGTCCCATTGGGCAGACGCAGCATGGGTTCATCAAGGGCAGGTCGTGCCTAACTAATTTAGTGGAATTTTTTGAGGACATTACCAGTGCAGTAGATAACGGGGAGCCAATGGATGTGGTATATCTGGATTTCCAAAAAGCCTTTGACAAGGTGCCACACAAAAGGTTGCTGCATAAGATAAAGATGTATGGCATTAAGGGTAAAGTAGTTAGTAGCATGGATAGAGGATTGGTTAATTAATAGAAAGCAAAGAGTGGGGATTAATGGGTGTTTTTCTGGTTGGCAATCAGTAGCTAGTGGTGTCCCTCAGGGATCCGTGTTGGGCCCACAATTGTTCACAATTTACATAGATGATTTGGAGTTGGGGACCAAGGGCAATGTGTCCAAGTTTGCAGATGACACTAAGATGAGTGGTAAAGCGAAAAGTGCAGATGATACTGGAAGTCTGCAGAGGGATTTGGATAGGTTAAGTGAATGGGCTCGGGTCTGGCAGATGGAATACAATGTTGACAAATGTGAGGTTATCCATTTTGGTAGGAATAACAGCAAACGGGATTATTATTTAAATGATAAAATATTAAAGCATGCTGCTGTGCAGAGAGACCTGGGTGTGCTGGTGCATGAGTCACAGAAAGTTGGTTTACAGGTGCAACAGGTGATTAAGAAAGCGAATGGAATTTTGTCCTTCATTGCTAGAGGGATGGAGTTTAAGACGATAGAGGTTATGCTGCAATTGTATAAGGTGTTAGTGAGGCCACACCTGGAGTATTGTGTTCAGTTTTGGTCTCCTTACTTGAGAAAGGACGTACTGGTACTGGAGGGTGTGCAGAGGAGATTCACTAGGTTAATCCCAGAGCTGAAGGGGTTGGATTACGAGGAGAGGTTGGGTAGACTGGGACTGTACTCGTTGGAATTTAGAAGGATGGGGGGGATCTTATAGAAACATTTAAAATTATGAAGGGAATAGATAAGATAGATGCGGGCAGGTTGTTTCCACTGGTGGGTGAAAGCAGAACTAGGGGGCATAGCCTCAAAATAAGGGGAAGTAGATTTGGGACTGAGTTTAGGAGGAACTTCTTCACCCAAAGGGTTGTGACTCTATGGAATTACTTGCCCAGTGAAGCAGTTGAGGCTCCTTCATTAAATGTTTTTAAGGTAAAGATAGATCGTTTTTTGAAGACTAAAGGGATTAAGGGTTATGGTGTTCGGGCCGGAAAGTGGAGCTGAGTCCACAAAAGATCAGCCATGATCTCATTGAATGGCGGAGCAGGCTCGAGGGGCCAGATGACCTACTCCTGCTCCTAGTTCTTATGTACCTTGGCTGATCTGTGTAATAATTCAATCGACCCTCCTTCAACCTTTAACAGCCTTGTATAACAAAAATCTATCAAGCTCAATTGTTTAAATTTTCAACTGCCCTTGCCTCAACAGTATTTTATAGAAGAACATGCCAATCCTTCACCTTCCATAGTTTGAATAAGTGCTTCCTGAGATTCCAGAGAATATACACCACCATAAAAGGTCTTTCAGCCATACAGTTTCATGCTGGAATTTGTGCTCCACTTGAGTCTCCTGTCTTTCCACTTCTAACTCTATTAGTATTACTCTCTATTTCCATCTCCTCAAATATCCACCTAACCTCCTGTTAAATAAATACCTCAAACACTCCATCTTAATAAATTCTACACTGTCACCACCAAGGTTCCCTTTAAGATGTAGTTGATTTGTGTGACTGTTTTTTAGTGCATGGTCCCTATTTATTATTTTGCGACTGCACGCACACATTATTTATCCCACGCCAAGACCTCCGGGTACACTGTAACCACCCACCCAGGTAGCTGAGCAGGAACACTGCCCACATTCTCTGGGTAAAGAAGTTTCCTCTGAATTTACTGTTTGATTTCCTGGTGACTATTTTACATTGATGCCCTCCAGTTTTGCTATTCCTCACAACTTTATCATAACCGTTCATCATTTTAAACCCTTCTATTGGATCAGGGGATTTTCACAGTAACTTCATTGCAGTGTTAATGTAAACCGACTTGTGACAATAATAAAGATGATTATTATTATACCCCTCAGCCTTCTCTTTTCAAAAGAAAGATCCCAAATTGTTCATCCTTCCTGGTTGGTATAACCTCACATTTCTGGTAACATATCCTTTTAATAATATGGCAATCAAAACTGTAAACTGTAAACAGCACTCCAACTGCACTCTAAATAAGGTCCGATAGAAGTTTAGCATAACTTCTCCATTTTCTAAAAAATAAATTTAGTGCACCCAATTCATTTTTTTTCTAATTAAGGGACAAGTTAGCTTGGCCAATCCATCTACCCTGCACATCTTTGGGTTGTGGAGGTGAAACCCACGCAGACAAGGGGAGAATGTGCTAACTCCACACGGACAGTGACCCAGAGCCGGGATCGAACCTGGGACCTCGGCGCCGTGAGGCAGCAGGGCTAACCCACTGCGCCACCGTGCTGCCCAACTTCTCCATTTTTGATCCTCCTCAACATTAGCTCCAGCACTTGCCTGATTAACCTGCATCGCTACTTTGTGATTTGTGTACTTATACTTCCAGATCCCTTTCCTCCTCTACATCATTTAGTTTCTTATTTTCCAATGAATGATCTTATTTTCCTCACCAAAATGTAATACCTAATGATTGTCTGTGCTGAAACCCATTTACCCATTCTTCAAGTTTATAATAATAATCTATTGTCCCAAGTAGGCTTACATTAACACTGTAATGAAGTTACTGTGAAAATCCCCTAGTTGCCACACTCTGGCGCCTGTTCAGGTACATGGAGGGAGAATTCACAATGTCCAATTTACCTAACAGCGCGTCTTTCTGGACTTGTGGGAGGACACCGGAGCACCCGGAGGAAACCCACGCAGGCACGGGGAGAACGTGCAGACTCCGCCCAGTGACCCAAGCCGGGAATCGATCCTGGGACCCTGGAGCTGTGAAGCAACAGTGCTATCCACTGTGCTAACCGTTAATGGTGGCGGGGGATTTTCCAGCTGTTTTCACCAGCAGGATCTTCCCGTCCTGCCCATGGCGTGGGGGAGGTGACCCATTCAATGGGAAATCCCGTCGACAGCGACGGGACCAGAGGACACGGCCGCCACCGGGCCACCTCCCGCCTCCCAGAATCACACTGCAGAGGGCTTGGAAAAGTCCCCCTAATATCTTGTGTCAATCGTTGCTGTCCTCTTCAGTATCAACTACACCCTCCAACTTTGTGTCAACTGTAAATTTAGAAATTGTGTTTTTGATTCCAAAATATAAATCATTAATGTAAACTGTAGACAACAGAACTTCCAGAACTGATTCATGTGGAACCCCCTTTTTCACCTTCTATCACAGCGAATAATTACCCTTTCTGCTTATTCTCAGCTTTTCTCTTGAAGCCTGAACAGCCCAAATCAACATGGTGCAAAAGAGTGAAAAGTTATATACAGATGAGACGGCATACGTTTAAATTAAAAGTGTGGACAGGTGTTAAGATGCACAACAATTAGAAGGCAGTATTCAGGTGTGGGCAACTTTCATTCAATTACAACAGTTTAATCTAGCATGCACTACTATTGTAGCTGTCATTAAATGTTTCCAATGTATTGCAGTGGAGATTACATTCCCTCAAGAGTGCAAAAGCCCACGAGGAGGCAACACTGTGATGTCAACAGTTTCACCTGCGTCCTTCGCACAAATAAATCTCGGGGGCAGAAGCGTGGCTGGGTGGCTCAGATAGGAGCTAATACCATCTTAAAAACTATATGGATTCTGTTGTAAGTGCAGACATATTGTGGTTTTTGCTGCAGGCTGATTGACCTGTACGAATAAAAATGCAATGTCACCATAGCCAGCCTTCTCAATCGAAGAGGTTGTGAATGCAAATCTGCACTAACTGCGCCTTTCTTTAAAGTTTCATTCATGAGCAACTGGATACATGCAAATCATGGGCAGTGGTCACTAATTTGAACATGCAGTACAGGATCAGCAATAGCTAGAGATAATTAATTACAAAATTACTTCTATAAATGGAAAAATAGCACGGCTGCCTCCATGTGCTCTGTATATTTGATTCATGCTGTGGATGCAAGTGCAGATATCAGAATATAAAATGTTAAACATTTTTTTGCGTTGTATCACTGTGTAGGACGAAGACTAAAGCCTGGTTTTTAACTTACTGTGGCGGTTCCAGATACAGGCTGCACATTGGCAATTGTGCCACTCTGTTCCCCAAGAGTCTGACTGGATGCGTAGATATTCAGAGTATGGTCTGGGGCAGGCGTCTGGCTTGTGTAGTCCTGAGTGTGTGGAACAGTGTATTCTGTTGGAATCCCATTCTGAGGAGGAGGAGGAGGAGGGGGAGGGAATGGAACTGTTGCGTACGGCTGTACCATAGCGTCTGGGGTGGCTGCTGGCTCCTGGCTACCCTAAGAAAGATGAATGAAAAATGACATTTGAGGAACGTTTCTCATGACATTGTTGGACAGGGTTTAAACGTGCAGCATTCAATGACCTGACTGACACGTTCACATTTAGACACCAGTAACAATCCTGCAAGAAATGTTCTCTCCGAACAACTGCAGCAAAACATCTGCTAATTTATCAGACCGGAAAATTGAGAAATTACCAGGAATTTTAGAAATAACAATTTGTTTCCAGTACAAGCTAAAGAGAGAAAGAAAAATTGCAAATACCGAAAAACTGAGATTCAGGAAAATCCTGAAACACAGGAGTGAGTCAGTATCTGCAAAGAGAATCGACAGCTTCATATCTCCAGGACAAAGGACGCCAACCTGAAACCTTAGCCTGTCTTTCTCTTTCCAGATGCTGACACTTGTGCATTCCTGGCATTTTCTATTTTCATTCCTTTGTAGAAGTTATTCCCAAAGAGTTAGATTAGAAATCCTTTAGCCTTAATTAAATTTGAACATACCGGACCAGATAGAATGAATCAAGCAATTTTCAAACACTTGATTTTGAAATACAAAGCGATTAATATAAAGAATTAATAAAATGTTAGGGCAGCACAGTGGCTAGCATTGCTGCCTACGGCCCTGATGTCCCAGGTTCGAATCCCAGTCCTGAGTCACTGTCCGTGTGGAGCTTGCATATTCTTCCCGTGTCTGCGTGGGTTTCGCCCCCACAACCCAAAGATGTGTAGGATAGGTGATTAACCAGACTAAATTGCCCCTTAATTGGGAAAAAAATTGGGTACTTAATTTTTTTTAAAAATAGCATGTTACAACAACCTTTCGCTATGTAGCAGAGTCTCAGATTAGCGATACAGAATTGTTACTTTCACTACAGACATTTTCCATTGTACTCAATGCGAGTGCAGTCCAGCTCGATAACACAACGTATGGAAAGTGTTCAGAGGACACCACAATCATTGCTCACTAATGTCTTCCAAATGGCATCATTTAAAAATTTTTTTAATTATAAATTTAGAGTACCCAATTCATTTTTTCCCAATTATGGGCCAATTTAGTGTGTTCTATCCACCTACCCTGCACATCTTTGGGTTGTGGGGGTGAAACCCACGCAGACACGGGGAGAATGTGCAAACTCCACACCGACAGTGACCCAGAGCCGGGATCGAACCTGGGACCTCGGCGCCGTGAGGCAGCAGTGCTAACCACTGCGCCACCGTGCTGCCCCCTTCCAAATGGCATCATGCAGAACTCTGCCCAAATTACAGCAGTGTATTACTCTGGTATGAAAAAAATAATGGTGGTTAGGAAAGCAGTGATTTTCAAACAGTTGTGAGGTCCCCAGCAAACATCGGCCCGTTCTCACGTAGTAGTAGCAGTAATTGCCGTTTTAAACCTGTGTTCGAAAATCTGACTGATGAAAATTACATAAATGCTTGGCAGAATTTTCCATTTCAGAGACTAAGTACTGATGCCAGGACTGAATCGCACGAGGACTACAGGCCCAAAGGTGGTGCCAGTCTGGGAGTGATGACATCCGGCAGACAGGCAGCCCATTCGGAGCTGCTCGCTCCAGAGGATAGCCACCATAGGGGACCCAGTTCAGGGGGTGGGGATCGCAGCAGGCTGCCTCCCTATCCCATGTACTACCTGGGGACCCACCAAGATGGAAGGTTAGGGCACGTAAGGCTAGAAAGTCAAGTTGGCATGGGTGAAGCACATAGCTGGTGAAGCTGTAGCCTGCCTCGGTGCTCTGTCTGAAAGGTGTGAGGGTGGGCTGGGCTGACCCGGGTTAGGGGGGGAGGGGGGAGAGAGAGTGGGAATTGGAGCTGGGCAGGGCAAGGGTCCCCAGGGCAGTCAGGGGCTATCCCCGGTGACGCTCCCCAGAGGCGGCAGGGGGTGAGGCTAGATATGTGGGGGGCGGCATGTGTCCCGCCATCACACACCGTCCCGACACCTACCCACCCCCAATCCCGGAACCCATCCCATCGATGGCCAGCACGCATGCAGGGATCACCTGCGGACAGTGGAAAAGTGTTACCATGAGCAGGAGTCAGACGGTGTCAAACAATGCGGAGCACCAGAGCACATCG
This sequence comes from Scyliorhinus canicula, assembly GCF_902713615.1. NCBI lineage: Eukaryota > Metazoa > Chordata > Chondrichthyes > Carcharhiniformes > Scyliorhinidae > Scyliorhinus > Scyliorhinus canicula. The sequence goes on along the minus strand of NC_052168.1, from coordinate 1,507,688 downwards.
CGGAGCGGGTCACCGACATTCTCCAGCCCAAGACCAGCACCCTGCAGTGAAGCAGGTAGGAAACGGGAGGGGGGTGCAAGGAGGGTGGTCAGGGGAAGGGGCTGGGATGTTTGAGCTGCCCCCGGCCAGGCCCCCTAGTCGGCAGATCTGGTGGCCCACCAATAGATTTTTCCCATGCGCGGTGGCCCTGGCGTACACATTGCATGGCTGCCTGTGCCTGTCCGGGCCCCATGCCCTGCCCATCCTGGCCCTGCCCATCCTGGCCCTGCCCATCCTGGCCCTGCCCATCCTGGTCCTGCCCATCCTGGCCCTGCCCATCCTGGCCCTGCCCATCCTGGTCCTGCCCATCCTGGCCCTGCCCATCCTGGCCCTGCCCATCCTGGCCCTGCCCATCCTGGCCCTGCCCATCCTGGCCCTGCCCATCCTGGCCTTGCCCATCCTGGCCCTGCCCATCCTGGCCCTGCCCATCCTGGCCCTGCCCATCCTGGCCCTGCCCATCCTGGCCCTGCCCATCCTGGCCTTGCCCATCCTGGCCTTGCCCATCCTGGCCTTGCCCATCCTGGCCCTGCCCATCCTGGCCCTGCCCAGCCTGGCCCTGCCCATCCTGGCCCTGCACATCCTGGCCCTGCACATCCTGGCCCTGCCCATCCTGGCCTTGCCCATCCTGGCCCTGCCCATCCTGGCCCTGCCCATCCTGGCCCTGCCCATCCTGGCCCTGCCCATCCTGGCCCTGCCCATCCTGGCCTTGCCCATCCTGGCCTTGCCCATCCTGGCCTTGCCCATCCTGGCCTTGCCCATCCTGGCCCTGCCCATCCTGGCCCTGCCCAGCCTGGCCCTGCCCATCCTGGCCTTGCCCATCCTGGCCCTGCCCATCCTGGCCCTGCCCATCCTGGTCCTGCCCATCCTGGCCCTCACCCACATCTTCCTCGTCGGACATGGCCTGGCGCCCTTCCTCCACCATGTCGCCCCTTTGATGTGCAATTTTGTGGAGGACTGCACATTGATGGGGTGGTACCACTTCGGGTTTTGTGAAGTGCTCCCCCTCACGTGGCGATGCTTGTCGGGGGACAAGCAGTGAACCCTGTTGTCCGGGCAACCTGGTGGGCTCAGTCCATATTCAGGCTGATGTATTGTGCCACCCAGGCACACAGAGCCTCCATGACGGCACAGAGGCACCTCGCGGATTCAAGTGCGCCATGGTGTGGCAGATATGCCGTATGGTCTCCCAGGTCAACTGGAGTCTGATGGCAAGCCTGCCGGTAGCACGTGCTGGTACACACGTGGCCTAATGCAGCGCCACATTGCCACCTCCTCCTCAGCCGGTTGGACAGCCGGCTCTCCATACTCTCTGGTTGGCTCCTGTTCCTCTGGGATAGGCTCTGCTGCTGCAGGGCTCTCCCCAAGCACACATCACCCTCCGTGCTGCATCCCTTTCCCAGCCGGTGGCTGGCATTAGGGGAGGGGGGCCTTCGACTCGGACACCCGCCCATGCCGGCAGGGTACTGCTGGCTGGTGCTACCCATGCTCACTCCGCGTCCCCTACCCTGCGTTCTCCTCGAAATAAAACCAAGTCTTAATCTTATGGATGGGTAGATATTCAGAGTATGGTCTGGTACTGAATCTTGGTTAGGGGCTGGTTTAACACAGTGGGCTAAACAGCTGGCTTGTAATGCAGAACAAGACCAGCAGCGCGGGTTCAATTCCCGTACCGGCCTCCCTGAACAGGTGCCGAAATGTGGCAACTAGGGGCTTTTCACAGTAACTTCATTGAAGCCTACGATAAGCCATTATTATTATGTACTCTGCATAAGGATTGGAGCCCCAAGCAGTTAAAAGGTCTCAAGAGACAGGGTGAGAAATAGAATTTTTTAAAGCCACTATATTCTGGCAAAACAAAGTTACTCATTTGTCACAATCTGACCTCGGGTCCAGAGTCTTCACTGACCCTCATTAAATTATGGGTCATAAGTTATGTTATAGCTTAGCAACTGCTGGATCCTATGCTCTCAGGAGGAAAAATTAAAAAATGATTTTATCACGTGATCAGGATGGGAATACGATGAAATATGTTTCACAAAACACAATTGCCAGTGAAAACTGATCATTCATATCCCTTCCACCCACCCCTGCTTCAATGAGAGTAGAGGCTGAGATTTTTAAAAATTAGACCCTATAAACACGAATAGAGCTCCATCACATCACATTAAACATTGCCCACCCAGCACAACATAACACTGCCCATATCCAACACACAATGGTTCCCTGGAGAGTTCAGTCAATATGAAAAATCCAACCAAACATTCTCTGAAGGAACGCAGTCAGTGAACAGTATTCATCCAGAACAGAAGATGGAATTACTCTATTCTTAAAAAGGAATTAATTAATCAGCATGGATACATATATAAGTGACAGATGGGAATGTCTAATTTTACTGAAATGTTTGATAAATCACAGAGGAAAAACAGAAGATGGTGTCTATATATATATGACACACACACACACAGATACATACAAGATGCTACTTGACAAAGGACTCATTAAAAATGATGGCGGATATTTTCAGAATTTTTGGAGAGTGCCTGGGGACGGAACACAACTTTTCAAAACAGATATTTTTCAAATTGTCAGCTGAGTCTCAGATCTGTACCAAGAATTCTTAATTGAAATGGAAGTTTCTTGTTATATAATTCTAATACGATTTAGGAACTACACATGTATGTATGCATAATATCTGGAGTGTCACATCACTCATTCGGCACTCAAATTTGTGAATCAAACTAATAACATGCAAGTCCTGAGCACATGATATGGCCTGAGAAATAAATGTTAAGAGTTCCATCAAATGAGAATCTAAAAGTTTGATTATTCTGAACTTTTGGGAAGCACACAAGACACCTACCAGATAAGAACATCTAACACATTGTGGGGAAAACGTAAGAGGACTGACAAGTTAGCAAGCAGAAAGGGCAGAAAGGCGGCAAATGCAGTTCAATGCAAAGAAAAATTAAGCTGTACATTCCGGGACAAAGAACAGTGAAATTCAGTACACTCAACGTTAACATTCTTAGTGAGGAATAAAGGGATCTAGGAATTAAAATTCATTAACTTTTATAGTGGGAAGGCAGGTAGAAAAGACTGCTAAAAGGTCAATCGAATTTTGGGATATATGGGGTAATAGAAGCAAACAATGAACCCAGAAAGACCAAAGGCAGGCAAATTAAAAAGAATTGGAAAATAAATTAATAAGCAGCAACTAAAAGGATGGTCGAAGAAAGGTTAGGGCTGATTAAAGATGAAAAAAGAAATATAATGAAGGTATTAAATGCCTCTGACTTCAGAGGAGTGTACGGTAATAGGAAGAAAAAGGGTATAAAGGAAGGAGAGCAATGAGCATCAAGCAGGGAAGGAGAGCAATGAGCATCAAGCAGGGAAGGAGAGCAATGAGCATCAAGCAGGGAAGGAGAGCAATGAGCATCAAGCAGGGAAGGAGAGCAATGAGCATCAAGCAAGGAAGGAGAGCAATGAGCATCAAGCAGGGAAGGAGAGCAATGAGCATCAAGCAAGGAAGGAGAGCAATGAGCATCAAGCAAGGAAGGAGAGCAATGAGCATCAAGCAGGGAAGGAGAGCAATGAGCATCAAGCAAGGAAGGAGAGCAATGAGCATCAAGCAAGGAAGGAGAGCAATGAGCATCAAGCAGGGAAGGAGCAATGAGCATCAAGCAAGGAAGGAGAGCAATGAGCATCAAGCAAGGAAGGAGAGCAATGAGCATCAAGCAGGGAAGGAGAGCAATGAGCATCAAGCAAGGAAGGAGAGCAATGAGCATCAAGCAAGGAAGGAGAGCAATGAGCATCAAGCAAGGAAGGAGAGCAATGAGCATCAAGCAAGGAAGGAGAGCAATGAGCATCAAGCAAGGAAGGAGAGCAATGAGCATCAAGCAAGGAAGGAGTGCTGGAAAATTGGTGGACCTCTAAATTTAAAAAATTTAAACATTTTAAAATGTGGAAATCAGGATAATAGTGGAGGCTTGGACCACAATCGCTGATATGTCCTTGTCTATAAAAGTTGCACCTAAAGACTTTAAGGCTGCCAATGTGAAGCCTCTGATCAAAAAGAGGAGTTCAGCCAGGTAGCCGTAGACTAATCAAGCATGGATCGGTAATAGGTAGCTTCAACAAGCCATAACAAAGAACAAAAGATGGACATGTTAAGGTTATCCAGTGTAAATTTTAGTGAAGTTTCACTGTACTTTTTCCATAGCTGAAATATATTTCCTATAAACCAGTACCCAGAGTATTTTAGCCATGGTCTAATGAATATCTTGAGCACATTCAACATCATGTTCTTGCTTTTGTAATCAATGCTTATGTCTTGCAGCTGGAATGCCCTCTTTCCAGGAGGTCTTTCCAATCACCAGTATCAGTGAGTTCTCACAATCGTACATTAACATTGCAGCTGGTTGGACTTCCAGTGAACCACAGACACTAGAAATAGGTTTCACACAATGTAAAAGAAATTAAAATCTTTGTAGGTTTATATTACCACTCTGTCTTTTGATAGCAACACAAGGGCAGTTTAGCTTCTTTTTGTGAGTTAACGGAATTGATTTTCTCTAGTGGCTGCTACTTAAGAGAGATTCACAGTCCGATTATTAAAAAAAAGAACAGGACAATAAGCAGCAATGTGACCAGTTGCTGATACTCCATTTAACTCGGGCATCATATTAACCACAACCACCCATAAACAAGGGATCAATTCTCTTTCTCTCTCTGCCTGCTTTGGGAAGGGAGGTGGGAGTGATGAAGTCTTTACACAAAAGGACAAGATGCCTTAATCACAGTCATCCTTCCTTTACAAAGATGGAATAGGCTTGAAGCAAATGTAGAACCTTACTGAGAGTTTTCACTCACAATCTGATTGTACAAAAATTAGATACCACCGATTTGAATATCCAATAAATAATTACCACTAAGCCCATCATAAAAGTGCAACTGAATTTTCTGATGCCAACAAGTACCATGCCCAAAGTTAACAAATGTTAAGCAGAATTCCAGACTGTCATCTTTTATTTACCCTCATTACATTCACATTTTGGAATTACCAGTGTCCATCTGCAACCTTTTGCTGAATTATTTTCTTAATCAGAGTTAATGTAACAGACGGGGCATCACGGTGGCACAGTGGTTAGCCCTGCTGCCTCATGGCGCCGAGGTCCCAGGTTCGATCCCGGCTCTGGGTCACTGTCCGTGTGGAGTTTGCACATTCTCCCTGTGTATGCGTGAGTTTCACCCCCACAACCCAAAAACGTGCAGAGTAGGTGAATTGGCCACGCTAAATTGCCCCTTAATTGGAAAAAATGAATTGGGTAACCTAAATTTATAAAATAAAAAGTTAATGTAACAGATACCTAGTATAACTTGCTTAGTTAGCCATTTTGCACTGTTCAACTGACCCAACTCCTGGAGTTTTGAGTCAGATGTTTGTGTGGTCAAGCCCCATTCCATGACTGGAACTCCCACAGTCCAAAGATGTGCGGGTTAGGTGGATTGGCCATGCTAAATTGCCCGGTGTAAGGTTAATGGGGGGAACGTTGGGTTACGGGTATACGGGTTACGTGGGTTTAAGTAGGGTGATCATTGCTCGGCACAACATCGAGGGCCGAAGGGCCTGTTCTGTGCTGTACTGTTCTATGGGGTGCGATTGAATGGTCATGCTGCACCTGAAAATCAGTGCATTGCAGCGCAACGTGGCTGATAGAAGCCGGGAGTTCCGCTCGCCGAATCTACCTGGCTCGGGGGTGGGGTGGGTGCGTGACCTGCATGGGAGATTTGGGGGGGGGGGGGGGGGGGGGGAAGAGAGGAGAGAGAGAGAGAGAGAGAGAGAGAGAGAGACGAGAGAGGAGAGAGAGAGAGAGAGAGAGAGAGAGCAGGGGGCTCCTCAGTGAATTCGAGTTTGGGCGGGGTGACGCTTAATATTGTTGTCGTTCGGGCAGCACGGTGGCTCAGCGGCTAGCACGGTTGCCTCACGCTGCTAAGGTCCCAGGTTCGATCCCGGCTCTAGGTCACTGCCCGTGTGGAGTTTGCACATTCTCCCCGTGTTTGTGGGTTTCGCCCCCACAGCCCAAAGATGTGCAGGGTAGGTGGATTGGCCATGCTAAATTGCCCCTTAATTGGACAAAATGAATTGGATACTAAATTTATTAAAAAATATATATTGTTGTCGTTCTCAGCACTGCGAGCCGGGAAACACGCCGCTAAACATGCTCGCTGTGGGACTTTGTTCCCATTTAGTTAAATCACGCCCATAATCTAGGCTGTTCCTTTAACAAAGCAAGGAGGAGTAGTCCAAATGTTAGAAGCGCTGTTTTTCAGCTGATACTGTTTGAATTGGAACACTCATCTTTCCAATGTCCTATTTGCCAACATTATAGAATCAAAGAGTGGTTACAGCAAAGGAGGCCATTTGGCCCATCATGTTTCCCACTCTCTGTGAGAGCAATGCAGATAATCACACTCCCCTGCCTTATTTTCCCCAAAGCCCTGAAAACCTCGTCTCTCCAGAAAAGTACAGCATTCAATTGCCTTTTGAAAGCCACAGTTAAATCTGCTTCCATCACACTTTCAGGCAGCGCGTTCCAGATCCTAACCACTGCTTGGTTTTTCCACGTGTCACCTCTGGTTATTTTGCCAGTCAATTTCAATCTTATTCCTCTGGGTCTCACCCTGCAGCAATGGAAGCAGTCTGCATCTATTCTGTAAATCCCTTCCTGATTGTGAACATCTGTGTAAAATCTCCTCTCTTTTCTACGGAAAACAGACCCCAGCTTCAATCTAGTAACTGAAGTCTCTCATCCCTGGAGTTATTCGCCTAAACCTGATCTGCACCGCTGCTAAAATCTTTACATCCTTTCTAAAATGCAGTGTCTAAAAGTAGACACATTACCCCAGTTCAGGCTGCACCAGTGGTTTATAAAGGTTCACCCAAACCTCCTTGTTTCTGCCTTCGATCAAAACAAAACTCATTAAAGGGTTAATCCTTTTTTCAATTTTACAGGAACTTGACATGGAAAAATGTTGCTGTCTTGACCGCACTTCAACAGTAATTCATTGGCTATGAAATATTTTGTGATGACCTGAAATATACATGGATAAAAGATTACATAAGTGCAAGTAATTTCCCCCCTTCGGGCTCAGTGTAATAGCTTTGCTCCCACTCGGCCTCTGAACCAAAATGCTGCCTCAGTCAGTCCGCACTTCAGCTGGGGAACTGCAGAGCGCACCTGAAATTTCTTCACTTTCTGCTCAAAATGTAAAAACACTTTAGGTTTATACAAATGCGACTGACTGTCAACAAGAGTTTCCCATCGCTAATGGTAATCCTGAAAATAAACAGTTCGACTATCACAAACCACAAACCCATCTTCGCTGTGTGCCTAGTGTTTTGGAATATCCAGTTCCCCTCCGGACTGTTAAATGTGCCGTGCCAGCTGAATGAGTCAGCACACTTACATCTCAACTCAAACCAGCACCACCACACAAAGTATACTGATGCACAGAACTGGTTCAATGTCAAATCTCATTTTTTTTAATTTGCAGAGTTGATTCAAATGATTTTATATTGTCATTTGCCTGTACTCCTCTGCCGGTTGTTGGCTGCCTGGGGGTAGACTTAGAAAATTAGTCTATTCATCAACTACAATATAAATCTCGGAGAGGGCTGTATGAAGGTCACTTTGCTATTGCTTCTTTCACAATTGATATAAAGGAGAGTGCTTTGAAATAGTCTGAACAGAAAATTGTCGACAATAATAGCAACAATTGTGTTTAATGCTGTTTCAGAGACTACATCTGAAATGAAATGAAAAATGAAAATGAAATGAAAATCGCTTATTGTCACAAGTAGGCTTCAAATGAAATTACTGTGAAAAGCCCCTAGTCGCCACATTCAGGCGCCTGTTCGGGGAGGCTGGTACGGGAAGTTTGGGGCTAATAAGGGACAGACACTTGAAAATTAAAGATAATACAGAAACCTCATTTGCATTGCACAATTCTTTTGAACAGTCACTAAATGTTCATCAGGAGCGGGACTGGCATCCCAGTGTCCAGGAGCCTGAAACCAATTGTGGTGCCTTCTCGGCTAACCAGCTTCAATTTATTGACCAGGAGTCAAATCTCAACTAGGTTCCTAAAGAGCTCAGTGTCACACAGGGCGAGACATGTTCGAATCCCGGCTCTGGGTCACTGTCCGTGTGGAGTTTTCACATTCTCCCCGTGTTTGCATGGCTTTCACCCCCACAACCCAAAGATGCGCAGGGTAGGTGGATTGGCCATGCTAAATTGCCCCTTAATTGAAAAATGAATTGGATGCTCGAAATTCTTTTAAAAACCACAAGGTGCGACATTTTCCTTTTCAGTCATACGGGAAAAGAGCACATTTTAATTACAAAATACTGAAATTCAGAGTTCGATTATCACCATAATGAGATTGATATATCAAATAGTTATTATGTATTTGTGCTGTTCATTCTTATCACCCTACTTCTTACTGGGCAGTTGTGGAGTGAGGTGAAAAAGAGAAACAGGAAATGGCTATGCATCATACTCTGACATCATTTGCTGTCCATTAAAAATTCACCTTGGCTTACACCAGCCATGCTTTATGATGCAGGTTTTTCTCAGAATTGTGTTCCGTTACCATGAGGTATGCAATCTGTTTGCCAAAACTAAACTAACATAACTTAAGGCATCTTAGTGGTAATTGGTACTGGATTTCTATTCGATTGAGGTTGGAATCCTTTCTCAAGAAATTTACTTTAAGATATCGCTAACATTGAAAGAAGCAATAAAATATTTAATACAATAGAGTTAACTGCATAAAGAACTCCAAAAGCAATGGTAAGGAAATTCACAGAATTTGCCAAAAGCAGTCACTAATGAAAAACACATTTCAGTCTGCGTCATGCACAACTTTCCACTGTTGCAACCGACTCACTCCCAATATATCTGGTGCCCTCATTACTAACGCGATAAATTCGCTCTGTGCAAAATTTTATTTTACAGATATTAGCAATCTTTGCACTAACTATTTTGTTAGTGGATGTTTCTATTTCATTAATGGTAACGCCTGCTGTAATATATTCCACCTTCTCCTCCTACTAGGATTTCAGATTTCCTTACCCACACCATTTTACAGCACATTACTGGGTGGCACCAGACAAGACTTGCTTTTGCAACCAGGCCACTACAGTAATTCTTTTAAAAAATAAATTTAGAGTACCCAATTCATTTGTTTTCTAATTAAGGGACAATTTAACATGGCCAATCCACCTACCCTGCACATCTTTGGGTTGTGGGGGCGAAACCCTAGCAGACACAGGGAGAATGTGCAAGTTCCACACCATAAGGCCACAAGGCATAGGAGCAGAATGAGGCCACTCGGCCCATCGAGTCTTCTCCGCCATTCAATCATGGCTGATATTTTCCTCATCCCCATTCTCCTGCCTTCTCCCCATAACTCCTGATCCTCTTATTAATCAAGAACCTATCTATCTCTGTCTTTTTAAAAATGTTTTTTTTAAAAGAGTACCCAATTTATTTTTTCCAATTAAGTGGCAATTTAGCGTGGCCAATCCACCTACCCTGGGCATCTTTGTGCTGTGGGGGTGAAACCCACGCAGACACGGGGAGAATGTGCAAACTCCACACGGACAATGACCCAGAGCCGGGATCGAACCAGAGACCTCGGTGCCGTAAGGCAGCAGTGCTAACCACTGCACCACTATGCTGCCCAATCTATCACTGTCTTAAAGACACTCAGTTATTTGGCCTTCACAGCCTTCTGCGGCAAAGAGTTCCACAGATTCACCCACCCTAGGGCGGCACGTTTGCGCAGTGGGTTAGCACTGCTGCCTCACGGCGCTGAGGACCCGGGTTCGATCACGGCTCTGGGTCTCCGTCCGTGTGGAGTTTGCACATTCTCCCCGTGCTTGCGCGGGTTTCACCCCCACAACCCAAAGATGTGCAGGGTAGGTGAATTGGCCATGCTAAATGGCCCCTTAATTGGAAAAAATGAATTGGATACTCTAAATTTTAAAAAAAAGATTCACCACCCTATGACTGAAGAAATTCCTCCTCATCTCTGTTTAAAGGATCGTCCCATTAGTCTGAGATGGTGTCCTCTGGTTCTAGTTTTTCCTACAAGTGGAAACATCCACTCCATGTCCACTATTCAGGCCTCGCAGTATCCTGTAAGTTTCAATAAGATCCCCCCCTCATCCTTCTAAACTCCACACAGACAGTGACCTGGGGCTGGGATCGAACCTGGGACCTCGGCGCCATGAGGCAGCAGTGCTAACCACGGAGCCACTGTGCTAGAGAGCATTCCAGTAATTCTTTTTAAAAATAAATTTAGAGCACCCAATTATTTTTTTTTTCCAATTAAGGGGCAATTTATTCTTTTTTTCCTCCGAATTATTTTTTTCCAATTAGGGGGCAATTTAGAGTGGCCAATCCACCTAACCTGCACATTTTTGGGGTGAAAGCCATACAGGCAAAGGGACACTACAGCCTCTGAAAAAAAAAATCAATGTTCCCAGGAAAAAAATTGTATCAAACTCGCCAAAACAAACAGTTATTCAGAGTTCCTCAATTCCCAATTAGACCATTTTAATATGAGAACTGGGAATCTAGAATAAAAGGGTGGAGCTTGGAAGAAAAATAGAGACACATTAATCTGAAATATCTAGTTTTGTATTCAGAACGCTGTTACATTCAGCCAAGGCCTGCATCCTGCTTCCAACATTGTTCCAGTTTGGAAAGTATCTGATCATTGATCGCAGTCTAATAAACACCGCTTGTGTAAGTCTTTCTCACCATCCCCAGACCAGAGGAGGTTAATGAAGAAGCTACTGCCATCCCTCTGCCAAGGTGGCACTGGGACGTAATCAGCTGTGCTAGTGGTCAAAGACTCTCATGTTTTTGGTTTTCTCGACCTGGAAGCTGGAAGCAGCCCACTCCACAAAAAAATACAAACGTGCGTACTTCCAGCAGGGCTGTGTTACTTACGCCCCATTTAACCAGGGCTGCAGAGAACCTAATACTTTGCTGAAGTAGCTGCCTCTTTGTATATAAACGTGCAGAGTCTTGGCTAGTATTCAGTTTGATGATGAAGTTCACTATAGCTAAATCGAACAATGCAATGCAGAACAAAGCCAGCAGCGCAGGTTCAATTCCCGTACCAGCCTCCCCGAACAGGCGCCAGAATGTGGCGACTAGAGGCTTTTCACAGTAACTTCATTGAAGTCTACTTGTGACAATAAGCGAATATTATTATTCCCCTGGTTCAAACCTGACTCATTCACTCCAGTGCACGTTCTGGATAGTAACGAGGAGAGGGCAAGGAATTCTCGGGCCAATGGCAGCAGCTCGGAGCTCACCAGAGACTAGGAATCAACCCTGGAACCTTCCAGGATAGTCTGTTTAAGCGATGCACCATATAATGCAGTTCCCCATTGAGTCTCTTGGAGATGAAGGAGAAGATTAGTATTTAATAATCTTACCTTTCCTACTCTGGTACATGTACTTCAATAGATTATGTAATTCAATTGCAGTTCAATCCTATCAAAAGGAGGAACATTTTGCTTTATGCTCACATTATCCTGACTGATACAGTTTGTCTTGTTAATCTTCTCACGTAATCTGAATATATAATTCAGACGTATAATTCTTGGTTATAATTTGATAGGTCTGAACAGAAACCTTTCACTTCCAATAACTGCTTATTTTCTGCAAACAGCATTTGGAGTCAGGCAAGGTCAGTTTGATCTAAAAAGTACATTTTGATGTATTTGGCTAGGGCAGTTCCTGCGTTTCAATGGGGCTGTGATTTCCCCCATACTCTGCTATTAGAAATCTCAAAACATTTCCCCAGACAGAATTAAATCTTAATTTAGAGTGAAAAAAATGTGGTATTTCTTTGGACCAATTTTCTCACAGGAAACGATCAGATGTTGAAAACACCCACATATGAAAAAGAGAACTGAAGTGTGTTTGCACTGGTTGTACCTACTTGATTCAGCACAGCTACTTCATCTGGTGACCACCACATTAAAATGTGACTTGGAGCTTAGAGGCGGCAACTCGGGTTGATGACTCCACCCCATTAAGCTGCCAGACAATTTAATCAAGAGGAAGAAGATTACAATGACTTCTTCAGTCTTCGTGCCTCACCAAGTAGTCAAACAATTCCAGGTCAATTAATTTGTGTGATTCCTTCTATGAACAAGTTTCTTTTTTTAAAATTGCGTCTTGCATTAAAAAAAAACTTTAGACTAAAAATATGCACTGCCAATAATTAAGATTTGAATAATCTAAATTTCACTCCATTTTTTCCATGTCTGGATTGAAGGTGGCTATCATTGCATTTTGCTCAGTGCTTGCTCTCAACAACTCAGCCAAGATTAGTTCATCTTAAAAGGGGAAGACAAGTAGTAAATATTAGCCATGGCTGCAATTTGAACCAATCCCTCAGCAACATTGTGTAGAAATGTTTACACCACTTAGTCACCACCATTCAATAAGTTTTAAAACTACAATATACCAGAGAACAGTGCAGGATTGTGCATCCAAACATGGGCCTGGGGATTTGATTTTCTTGGGTAATGGTATGTGAATAGTGAGGTAGTTGATTCTGAGAACAGTGTCCTGAACCTCATTAAAGGCCACTATGATGGTATGAGGCATGAGCTGGTTCTGATGGATTGGGAAACATTACTGAAAGGAAGGTAAAGGCAGCATTCGAGGAACGATTAGGTGAACTCCAAAAGTGGTTTATTCTATTTGGCACAAGAGTAGAAAGGGAACTGTGGCCAAACCGTGGCTCACAAGGGAAATTAGAGAAAAAATCAGATTCAAAGAAGGGGCATACAAATTAGCAAGAAAAAAACAATAGACCTGAGGATTGGGAACACATTAAAATTCAACAAAGACAGACCAAGGGATTGATTAAGAAGGGGACAATACATTGTGAAAGTAAGCTAGTGGGGAGCATAAAAACGATAAGAGTTTCTATAGCTTTGTAAAGAGAAAAAGATTGATTAGTAACTAATGTAGGCCCCTTACAGTCAGAAATGTTGGAATTCAAAGAACAAAGAAAAGTACAGCACAGGAACAGGCCCTTCGGCCCTCCAAGCCTGTGCCGACCATGCTGCCCGACTAAACTAAAATCTTCTACACTTCCTGGGTCCATATCCCTCTATTCCCATCCTATTCATGTATTTGTCAAGATGCCCCTTAAACATCACTATCGTCCCTGCTTCCACCACCTCCTCCGGCAGCGAGTTCCAGGCACCCACTACCCTCTGTGTAAAAAACTTGCCTCGTACATTTCCTCTAAACCTTGCCCTCGAGTAATTGACCCTTCTATCCTGGGGAAAAGCCTCTGACTATCCACTCTGTCTATGCCCCTCATAATTCATAATGGGGAAAAAAGAAATGGCTGAGGTACTAAATTTATACTTTGCTTCTGTCTTCACAAAGAAGACATGACTAATGTCCCTGCATTTCTGAGAAACACAAGTTTCAGTGAGGAGCTGAGGATATTAGTATTAGTAGAAAATGGTTTTGAGGAAATCAATGGGATTGAAGGCAGATAAATCTCCAGGGCCTGATAATCTTTATCCCAGAGTACTGAGGGTGGCACAGTAGTTAGTACTGTTGCTTCACAGCGCCAGGGTCCCTGGTTCGATTCCCGGCTTGGGTCACTGCCTGTGCGGAGTCTGCACGTTCTCCCCGTGTCTGCCTGGCTTTCCTCCGGATGCTCCGGTTTCCTCCCACAAGTCCCAAAGCCTTGCTTATTAGGTGAATTGGACATTCTGAATTCTCCCTCTCTGTACCCGAACAGGCGCCGGGATGTGGCGACGAGGGGATTTTCACAGTAGCTTCATTGTAGTGTTAATGTAACCCTCCTTGTGACATTAATAAAGATTACCATTATTAAGGAAGTGGCCCTGGAAATAATAGATCTATTGGTGGTCATCTTCCAAGGCTCTATGGACTCGTGAATGGTTCCTAAAGATTGGTGGGTAACAAATATAACCCCGCTATTCAAAAAGGGAGGTGGAGAGAAATAGGGAACTATAGACCAGTGAGCCTCATGTCAGTAGTAGGGAGATTGCTAGGGTCCATTATCAAGAATTTCTTAGCATAGCATTTGGAAAGCAGTGGCATAATCAGACAAAGGGCAGCACGGTTGCACAGTGGTTAGCACAGTTGCGTCGCAGCTCCACGGTCCCAGATTCGATTCCTGGCTTGGGTCACTGTCTGTGCGGAGTCTGCACGTTTGCCCCATGTCTGCGTGGGTTTCCTCCGGGTGCTCCGGTTTCCTCCCACAATCCAAAGATGTGCAGGTTAGGTGGATTGGCCGTGCTAAACTGCCCTTAGGTGTCCAAATAGGTTAGGGGTTATTGGGTTACAGGGATCAGATGGAGGTGTGGGCTTAAATAGGGTGCTCTTTCCAAGAGTCGATGTAGACTCGATGGGCCGAATGGCCTCCTTCTGCACTGTAAATTCTATGGAAGTCAGCATGGATTTACGAAAGGGAAATCACGCTTGACAAATCTACCAGAATTCTTTGAAGATGTAACTAGTAGAGTTGAATAGGGAGAACTGGTAAATAAGATTTATTTAGACTTTCAGGCGGCTTTTGACAAGTTCTCACATAGCAGATTACTATGTAAATTCAAGCACATGGGATATGGGTAGTATCTTGTGATGTATAGAAAACTGGTTAGCAGACAGGGGGCAATAAATTGGAATAAATGGCACTTTTTTAAAGATTAGCAGTCAGTGACTAGTGGGATACTGCAGGGCTCGAGCTAGGATCCCAACTGTTCACATTATATATTAATGATTTGGATAAGAGAACTAAATGTATTATCTCAAAATGTACAGATAATACAAAGTTGGGGGGGGGGGGTGAGCTGTGAGGAGGATGCAGAGATGCTTCAGTGGGATTTGGACAGGCTGGGTGAGTGGGCATTTGCGTGGCAGATAAAGAATAATGTGGATAAACATGAGGGTATCCGCTTCGGTAGCAAAGATAGGAAGGCAGATTATTATTTGAATGGGTGTAATTCGAGAGAGGTGGATACTCAGCGAGACCTTGGTGTCCTCGCTGAAAGTAAGCGTGCAGATACAGCAGCAGGCAGTAAAGGAGGCAAATGGTATGTTGGCCTTCAGAACGTGAGGAATTGTGTATAGGAATAGGAATGTTTTACTGTAATTGTATAGGGCATTGGTGAGGCCACACCTAGAGTATTGTGAGCAGTTTTGGTGTCCGTATCCGAGGAAGGATGTTCTTGCTATGGAAGGAGCGCAGCGAAGGTTTACCAGGCTGATTCCAGGGGTTGCGGGACTGTCATATATATGGGCAGACTAAGTCAGTTAGGATTATATTCATTGTGGTTTAGAAGAGTGAGAGGGGATCTCATAGAAAAATTCTAACAGGATTAGACAGGGTAAATTTAGACAGAATGTTCCCGATGGTGGTGGAGTCCAGAGCTAGGGGTCACAGTTTGAGGAGAAGGGGTAAATCTTTTAGGACTGAGGCGAGGAGAAATTTCTTTACCCATAGAATTGTGAATCTGTAGAATTCACAACCACGAAAGTAGCTATAGAGTCACAGATGTTTGCAGCATGGAAACAGGCCCTTCGGCCCAGCTGGTCCATGCCGCCCAGTTTCTATCACTAAGCTAGTCCCACTTGCCTGCATTTGGCCCGTATCCCTCATTACCCACCCTGCCCATGTAACTGTTTAACTGTTTTTAAAGGAAAAAATTGTACCCGCCTCTAGTTGAGGCCAAAATGTTGTGTAATTTCAGGAAGGAATTAGATATAGCTTTTGAGGCTAAAGGGATCAAGGGACATGCGGGATTAGGGTATTGAACTTGATAATTATCCATGATCATAATGAATGGCGGAACAGGTTCGAAGGGCCGAATGGCCTCCTCCTGCTTCTAGTTTCTATCTATGTTTCTATGTATAAAATCCAAACCACACATTCTGTAAATACAAGCTTTGTTACAATTTTAAACGCATTGTATTTTGTCCAGGGTGACTTTTTTCATGCAACTAATCAGTGTGAATGCATCTGAAGGGGTTGATTCTGTTGGATACAAAGGGGAAAACAGCTATGAAGCTTTCCACTATCCCAATCTGGATTGATCCTCAGCACTATTCCTGTTTATCTAACTGATTCCAACATCCCAGAGGCTCAGACACATCTGAAGATATTGTATTCAGACATGAATGAGTAGTCTGGGATGGATTTGTACAACTGGGAAGGTTTACATTGCAGCTACAGGCTACACACATCTGGGAATTTCCCCCCCGAAGCAAACGCACAATGAAATTCTCCAAATCTGAAACTGCCACTTTCTGAGGAGTGGATTGCAGATATCCAGTCTCTTCCACCCTTCTTTCTTCAACCAAGACCCGGGATTCTCCGCTGCTACATATGCTAATGAGAAGAGAGGATGGAATCATCTATAATGTGAGTGTAATTCATAGTCAGCAGAAAAGCAGCATAATGGAACACGATTTTTCCTCTCCACTAATTCCACGCTATTCACTCTCCCAGCAGCCAGACCGTGACCCAGGTGGGAAGCTAACAGCTCAAAAGTTCAAATGACAGACAGTCCGCACTTTAAACACTTGACGCCTGAGGCGATGCATAGATTGCAAGATGGCAGTAATGTCTTTCTTAATACAGCCGAGTGGGAACTTGTAATTACGCTACAATTTCATGAATTTCAAAAGGACAATAATGGATTTTTAAAAATTAGCCAGTGAAAATTTGAACTAGAGTTATACTTTGTGTCCTTTCCAACTCTCTTTGCAATTGAAATTGGGAAAGAAGGCTGGCAAAGGACAGGTTAAATGTGTCTGTTGGAAATGATGTGTAAACAGCAACATATTATGAGAGGACTGTGTTCAAGCAAGTCAACATTGGCCACTCTGCTCCTTTGTAGATCTGACCAAAGTTGAAAATCCCAAAATATAAACAGCTCATTTTTATAGAGACGTCATTCAACTACTGCCCAGCCTAGTTTAGCCGCAGAAGGAAAACAAGGCCTAATCTCTCCTCATCCCTTAAGTGATGCTGCCAATAAACTGCATATGGCTCATTTTCTTTTGAACAGAAATGCTCCTCAGCTTCTCCAACAGTAAACTCAGCTGCTGCTCTGAAGTTCCACCGGCAATCAGTTTCTCCAGTTCGGGGGACTCTTCACAAAAAGGAATTGGCAAGTCTTTCTACTTATTTACACACTAAAGACACAAAAGTGTAAAATCAAATCGAGGCACATTATCACAGTCACTTCTTAAAATTTGTTTCTGGCATGTGTGTGATACTGACGAGGGAGTGTCATATCAGTGTTACCACTCCCAGTTGTCCCAAGAACTAGAATCACATGTAGGCCAGAGTGTAGGGGTGGTAAGCTAACTTCCCAGCAGGCATTATTGAAGCGCAGCTCAATTTCATAATGTGCAGAATCACAGAATGTACAGTGCAGGAGGCCATTTGGCCCAGCGAGTCTGCACCAATCCTTGGAAAGAACACCCTGCCTAAGCCTACACTTCCACCCTATCCCCGTAACCCTCCTAACCTTTTTGGACACTAAGGGGCAATTTAGCATGGCCAATTCGCCTAACTTTGGACTGTGGGAGGAAACCGGAACACCTGGAGGAAACCCACGCAGACACGGGGAGAACGTGCAGACTCCGCACAGACAGTGACCCAAGCCGGAAATTGAACCTGGCGCTGTGAAGCAACATCTGGTTTAAACCATCTGTTTTTGCATTAAAATAGGAAATTTCAAATAATTACACCAAGATTTCACATCGGACAGGTCATAGCCATCAAGAAAGATTGAAGAGGTTGGAGGTGACCTGATAAGAGTCTCTGAAATTATGAAAGGGTTTTACAGGGTAGACAGAGAAAATCTTTAGGGTTGTTGAAAGGGTGAAATCCAAACCCAAGTGGGAGAAATATGATAGCCCCTACTGAATCCAATAGGAAATTCCAGAGAAACCTTTTTATCCACAGACTGGAACATTCACAAATAGCACAGATGCATTTAAGGGGAAGCTAGATAATTAAATAAGGGCAAGGAATAGAAGTAAATGGTGATAGAGGGCAGCATGAGGTTAGCACTGCTGCCTCACGGTGCTGAGGACCCGGGTTTGACCCCGGGTCACTGTCCGTGTGGAGTTTAATCCCCGTACCTGCGTGGGTTTCACCCCCACAACCCAAAGATGTGCAGGGCAGGTGGATTTGCTAAACTGACCCTTAATTTGAAATAAAATTAATTGGGTACTCTAAATTTATTTTTAAAGAAGAAGCTAATAATGATAAAAGGCTAGATAAAGGAAGGAAGCTTGTGTGGAACATAAACTCTGGTGGAGACCAATTGGGTTGAAGGGCTTGTCCTGTGCTCAGAATTGAAATGCCCTAACGTTCAGGGCTAGGGGCCAAGTGCCAGGAAGTGGGATCAGTGTAGATTTAGAGTACTTTTTTGCCAGTACAGGCTTGACGAGCTGAAGGGCTTCTTCTGAACTGTATGATTTTATGATTCTAACTTTTGCTTCACCTCTATGTAACCACATATTATCAATTTGAATAATTAAGCAGACTGAAGTTACTGCTTCAAGCACTGCCTGGCTTTCTACAGACTGTACAGGGAAGGACTCCATTTCAACACAACACCAGGCAAATTACAAACTTTGCTGTTGGCAACACCAGAATTCTAATGAAGGTAAATTAATTGCATTATTTCCCAATGCAGCAACCCACTTAAAGCACCTTGAAAAGACATATACCCTTGGATGAATAACTCATGACATGGCTGGGGACTCTGCAGCTTGAACAATGCAGAGAGAAATGAGCCAAAGTCCCTATTCCTGGCTGTTTAACTTCCCTGTTGGAAAGTTATGTCTGTGGTTAGAAGATAGTGCAGCACCTTCTGAGAAATTGATAGCTTGCATGGCTGTACCGCAGACATATATTCATTCAATGCATCAGTAGTCTCAACACCAGGCCGGCACGGTGGCACAGTGGTTAGCACTATTGCCTCGGCGCTGAGGACCCAGGTTCGATCCCACTCCCGGGTCACTGTCTGTGTGGAGTTTGCACATTCATCCAGTGTCTGCGTGGGTCTCACCCCCACAATCCAAAGGTGTTGTACACTGTCTCTGCAGAGTCTGCACGTTTCCTCCCACAAGTCCCGAAAGACGTGCTCGTTAGGTGAATTCTCCCTCTGTGTACCCGAACAGGTGCCGGAATGTGGCGACTAGGGGCTTTTCACAGGAACTTCATTGCAATGTTAATGAAAGCTAACTGGTGACAATATTAAAGATTATTATGTGCAGGGTAGGTGGATTAGCCACGCCAAATTGCCCTTAATAGGAAAAAGATTTGGGTACTTGAAATCTACTTACATTTTTTAAAAGTAGCCTTAACACCACTCTCGACCCAATAATAATAATCTTTATTATGGTCACAAGTATGCTTATATTAACACTGCAATGAAGTTACTGTGAAAATCCCCTAGTCGCCACATTCTGGCGCCTGTTCGGGTCACAGAGGGAGAATTCAGAATGTACAATTCACCTAATAAGCACATCTTTTGGGACTTGTGGGAGGAAATCGGAGCACCCGGAGGAAACCCACGCAGACACGGGGAGAAAGTTCAGACTCCGCACAGATAGTGACCCAGGCCGGAATCGAACCTGGGAGCCTGGCGCTGTGAAGCAATAAGTGCTAACCACTGTGCCACCGTGCTGCCCAAAGCAAGCAACCATGAGTTCTGCTCAAGTTCTTGGAACAGGTTTGCCCACTTTACTGGCTGTAGGACTGTGGATCTGAATGGATAGCTGAAGAATGGGAAAACATGATGTATTGTTAGATGTGCTTACATGGATTATGATTCATACCTCTGACCGGTTTCCATAGTTATTGCACCTCTTGATAAAACTGCTAGGTGCACCAATGCAGCCTTGCTAATGTATTTTTCTTCCCATCCTCTAAATTAGCAATAAGGCAGAGTGGAGCTCATTACCGTGCATAGAAATCTGTGGGTGCAAGCAATGCTCCTGCAGTTCAATTAGGCAGCATATTGGAGTGCCAATTGAGTGTGCCACCAACCCCCTGGATGATCTCATTTTAACAGAGTACCCTTCACTAATAATAACCATGAATCACTTTGGGTAATGTGGTATTAGTGATTCAATTCAATGCCCCCTCTCAACTGGGGTAAGCAGATTATTAGTGTGACAAGTTTCCTACACAGAAATGTGGTGAAAGATTGTAGATTTATTCAGCTGGACAAACCCTAGAATTTAGTCAATATTTCCAGCACAGTAAATATGCGATGGATATAGTTTGAAAAATTTGGGAAGTAGTTCAAATATCGAGGTACACAACTTAGGTTTTACTCACCTGCACAGTGTGAGACTCCCCCAGAACCAGCTTTTTGAGATGTTATTTTGTCACCTCACTGACTGTTTCAGAACCCACCCGAGTACTACTTAATCTTATATGCAACCACTCCCTGGTAAACTGGTATGCAGTTCAACAAAGTTCAACAAAATTGCACTATGCAAATATTCAGCAATCAGCATATACGGGAGTAAATAAATAAAACATTTTGTCTGATTTTCTGTTATGGTAAATGCACACATTGTAATGTTCTCGGTCTGCAAACCTGACAAAAGCTAGGCTGCACCTTTTGACCAAGAATCATAGAATCTCTACAGTGCAGGAGGCCATTCAGCCCATCAGTTTTGCAACGACCCTCCGAGAGAGCACTTTACACAGGTTCACTGGCCCACTCATCCGATCCCCGTCACCTAACCTGCACATGGCTGGACACTTTCTTCGCTAAGACTTATTCCCCCGAGATTTGTTTTTTATTAACCCAGACCAATTACAGGCAGCACGGTAGCATAGTGGTTAGCACTGTGGCTTCACAGCTCCAGGTTCCCAGGTTTGATTCCCGGCTTGGGTCACTGTCTGTGCGGGGTCTGCACGTTCTCACCATGTCTGCGTGGGTTTCCTCCGGGTGCTCCTGTTTCCTCCCGCAGACCAAAAATGTGCAGGTTAGGTGGATTGGCCAGGCTAAATTGCACTTAGTGACCAAAAGGTTTAGGAGGGGTAATTGGGTTACGGGGATAGGGTGACTTAAGTGGGTCGGTGCAGATTCGATGGGCCAAATGGCCTCCTTCTCCACTGTATGTTCTATGTAACTGAATTCAGGGCAATAAGCATTGATGATATTTGGGGGTATGGATGACATGGTGATATATGCGGATATATATTAATTAAAAAATTTTTTTTAGATTACCCAATTCATTTTTCCCAATTAAGGGGCAATTTAGCGTGGCCAATTCACCTACCCTGTATACCTTTGGGTTGTGGGGGCGAAACCCACGCAGACACGGGGAGAATGTGCAAACTCCACACGGACAGTGACCCAGAGCCGGGATCGAACCTGAGACCTCAGCGCCGTGATGCAGCAGGGCTAACCCACTGCGCCACCGTGCTGCCCTAAATGGGCAGATTTTATCAATCTAATATAACCAATGCTGTTTTGGCTGCTTAAAGTAGCAAAAGCAGCAAAACATTTGTTTTTAAAATTAAATTTTGAGTACCCAATTCATTTTTTCCAATTAAGGGGCAATTTAGCGTGGCCAATCCACCTACCCTGCACATTTGTGGGTTGTGGGGGCGAAACCCACGCAGACACGGGGAAAATGTGCAAACTCCACACGGACAGTGACCCAGAGCCGGGATCGAACCTGGGACCTCGGGTCAGTGAGGCAGCAGTGCTAACCACTGTGCCACCGTGCTGCCTGAAGCAGAAAAACATTTGTTTTGAATGTATGTATCGAAGAATCCACAGAATCCCAACAGAATTCTGCCCATCGAGTCTGCACCGACCCTTAGAAAGAGCACCCTACCCAGGGTCCACTTCCCCACCCACCTCACCCTATGCCTGCAACCCCGCAACCTAACCTGCACATCTTTGGACACTAAGGGGAAATTTAGCCAATCCACCTAACTTGCACACCGTTGGACTGTGGGAGGAAACTGGAGCACCCGGAGGAAACCCACACAGACACAGCGAGATTGTGCAACCAACAGAGAAAATGCTTGGAAATCTCAGCAGATCTGGCAGCATCTGTAAGGAGAGAAAAGCGCTAACGGCCGAGTCCAGATGACTCTTTGTCAAAGCTAGATTGTGCAAACTCCACACAGTCACCCAAGGCCAGAATCGAACCTGGTCCCTCGCACTGTGAGGCAACAGTGCTAACCACAGTTCTTACATGCCGTCCTTGAAGTAGGTACAGAGCTGCCCCAATACCAATGCTTTTGCTCTCATTAGTAATCTTCCTTCCCGTGTTCTCCTGCTCTGAAGGTCTAAATCTTGCAGAGGGTTGACTTTCCATGTGCCTGCAGCCTTTAACATTGCTCCGAGGCGTCCATTCTGGATGACAGGTGTGAAGGTTCTATTTAACTGTGGACAGCCATGGTAGCCTTACCCAATTGCACACACAAACAGATTTTTGATCTCTCAGGGAATCAAGAGTTATGAGCAGGCAGGAAAGTGGAGTTAACTCAGGTATCGGTCATGACCGTACCGAAAGGCGGAGAAAGTCTTCGGGGCCATATGGTCCACTCCTTGTATTTTCTATGTTCAATATCCAGCAAAGATTACTGAATGGCATTCAGACTGGAAAGTGTGGCTATTTTTCACCTTCCCTATCGGTCTTAAGGCTAATACCGGGAAATCCCATGGTGTTTACAGCATTGAGGGTATAATTACATAGGATTGACTGCACTTTCTACATTAATACTGGTTTCATGGTTTATAATCCTACCAAAGACGCTCAATGCTTTAGGCCTGAATTAAAAGTCACTGTATTCAGGGTGAAATTTCAAATCATTCAACGCATTTCCCAGTTTAAATAATTGGCAGAATCTTTCATGTGGGTTATGATACTAATTACAAATGACAATCGGATAACAGCTCAACCAAAATTCTAGGATGGATGGGATTTAATGAGTTAGATTAAATTCAAATATTCCTCAATATAGCTAGAATTTTAATATTTCAAATTAAAATCCCTTTTCTTTCAAACAATTCAAAAATTACATTATTTTTGGGCAATGGAGGCACTGTGTATCAAGATGGCTGTGTTTTGTTGCAAATGCAGCCTTCTCTCATTAATGCTCTTTATCAGCAGGCTCTGATCCTATTTTGGATCTTAAAAAAAAGTCTCCAGAATCACATTCGCCAGACTGCAGAAATCATTGCTGTCGCTTCTTTGTGTGATTGATGAAATAACAGTGTGCAGTATTCTCTGTAGAAAATGCAAGGAAAACAACCGACAATTTACAGTAATTTCCTCACCGTATGAAATTGTATTAAATGACATTTCAGCATTCAGAAAGGTTAGTAGCTTGAGCTTGCAAGCACAAATGGATCCTGTGTGTCTGTTTTTTAAAACACAGCTGCTACCGTTTGTGTTGCTAAGATCAGAAGGGAATGGGCCTACACCCACTTGCTCATATATAAATCCACACTTACCAGCTAGGTATCTGAAGTCAGAATAAAAAGCAATGGTATTACCAAAACAACTCTATTAAAATTATGTATGTGTTGCAGTATCCTCACTGACAGTAATCTTTTATGTGCCCAAAATCTGAATATAAAAATGGAGCTACCAACCTTTAAATTATTTGACCCTAAAGAGCAACTGGGAATTAATATGGATTGCTAACAGAAACGCTGCTTTCTTTTTTTGGTTGATTCAGAGCGTACAACACAGAAGCTTTGCCTCTCTGCATTTCTCCATTATGGGTTAATAGGATTTGTGGAAATGCACAGCATAGACACACATGTACTAACATGAGACGCAAATTCAGCACGCAGAGGGTTAACAATCCTGTGCTTTGTCTCAAGACTGCAGTATACACACAAGGAGAAAAGGTTCCTTAAATAAATAGGCTGCTGAACCTTCGGTTTTACACAACAGCAAGCCTGTGTATTTCCACTGTACCGATCAGTCCCGCCTGATCAAATCATCCCAGCTTTTAGTAACCTGATCAGTTATAGATTTATTTTTTTATAAAAAGGTTTGATTTTTCTGGTGCGTTTTACAAGTTTTGATGGCCGAGGATGTGGAAAGCACAAGGAAGGCAAGCTGCCTCCCTTGCTAACCAGCAGAACGAACAGAGCTCGGCAGACAATAGAAGCAATGATTCATTCAGTACAAATACAAATTGCACAGCACAGGCACATGGTTCAACACATACTTTCCACAAACATTGACGAACAATTGTAGCTTATATGGTGTACCTGTGAAACCATCGTCTTTCTCTCCATAAACCAAATAAAGCAAATGTGAGCAATCCCCGTTTCAGCTTGACTTTCAGACAGATTGGCCCCTCTCTTTCCTCTCCTGTTATCTCCCCTACAGCAACTCCCAGATCTTGGCCAGATGGCTCGTGCGGGCTCCGCCTTGCATGCCATGGGCTATTAATCACAACTAGCCACTCCCATCACTGTCTCCAAACCCGATACCTGATCCTCACACAGAGAAAAAGCAGCAAAGGCAGCCCAATGTCTGCTTCTCCCAGCACTCCCCGAGGTGAATCAAGACGACATTTCCACATGCAATTGCTTATTATGCCAAGGCTCAATATTTTAGATTTAACATCTTACCTACCATGTGGGGGAAGAAAAATTCTTCATTTAGAGGCTCGAGAGTTTTTCCTTCCTCCATTTGTTAAGCTTTAAAAGGACCCAAAGTACCTCAAAAGGCAAAAAAAATCAGTTTGTTGTCTAGAAACTGCCTGTATGTCAGTAAAATCTAAATTCCTTGCTTTTAACAGATGTCTCCAATTTCTCACTTAATCCTTTAATTGCTGAAATAGTTTATTGGGCAGGTAACACAGACCTTTCCAAACACGTGTTATAAAAGGTATGCAGCCAGAGAGCAGTTTTTCAAAGCACTTTGCCCATGTTTGCACATTTTCTTATTTATGGCCCTTGATCAACGACTGAAAAAGTTCAATTTGAAACTGCAAACCCAGCAGCCCAATACTCCGCTTCTTCTGTAAATCTCTGCTTGGTACTTACTCTTCTTGCCAGTATAGCCCTCTTTGGGTGCCAACCATAGGCAACACCCCACCAAGAGGCAATTTTTCCCATTTGAATCAGTCTGCAGGCTATTTAACCATGGCCACACTACAAGGGATTCTGCACTCGACAGTCACACACCATCACTTCCTCAGATCTCTCTGGATAGAAATTAAGAGCAAACATGCTACCTTCCTCCCTCGAGCCAAGAAACATCAAGATTAATTACAATAAACTAATATTTAGATGCAATTGAGTAGTCTTGAACCTTCCTGGTTGCATGGTTCAATTAGGAAACATGAAAATATACTTGCAAGAGTTATCCGGATTAACAAATTTTTTTACAATAACTTGGAAGAAAATAATAATAGTCTTTATTAGTGTCAAAAGTAGGCTTCCATTAACATGAAGTTAGTGTGAAAACCAGTCAAGGGGAATGCACGGACTCCAAAAACAGATTCAAACACTTTTAAAACAGTACGGGAGAGGTAACTGTCCGGGTGCACAATTGTAGCAGTGAATGACTCAGAGGGACAGCGACATTGAATGAGTGAGAGGTGTGGTGCCATTAACAGAAAGGGTTAGCCCTGCTACCCCCACGGCGCTGAGGTCCCAGGTTCGATCCCGGCTCTGGATCACTGTCCGTGTGCAGTTTGCACATTCTCCCCGTGTCTGCGTGGGTTTCGCCCCCACAACCCAAAGATGTGCTGGGTAGGTGGATTGGCCACGCTAAATTGTCCCTTAATTGGAAAATGAATTGGGTACAGTAAATTTATTTTAAAAAGAAAAAAAGAGAGAGGACAGTGAGGCCATTAACAGTGAGAGTGGGGCAGCATGTGGCGCTGGGACTGCGGCACTGATGACCCGGGTTTGAATCCTGGTCCTGGGTCACTATCAATGTGCAGTTTGCACATTCTCCCCATGTCTGCGTGGGTTTCACCCCCACAACCCAAAGATGTGCAGGGTAGGTGGATTGGCCACGCTAAATTGCTCCTGAATTGGAAAAAAGTGAGAGAGTGAAGAGGAGTGGGGCCATTAAGTGAGGGAGTGAGAGAGGAGTGGGGCCATTAAACGTGGGAGAGTGAGAGAGTGAGGGGGGAGAGGGACCATTAATAGTGAGGGAGTGAGAGAGGAGTGGGACCATTAACAGTGTGAGAGAGGGCAGCACGGTGGCATAGTGGTTAGCACTGCTGCCTCACGGCGCCGACGTCCCAGGTTCGATCCCAGCTCTGGGTCACTGTCCGTGTGGAGTTTGCACATTCTCCCCGTGTCTGTGTGGGTCTCACCCCCACAACCCAAAGATCTGCACGGTGGGTGGATTGGCCACGCTAAATTGCCCCTTAATTGGAAAAAATGAATTGATTACTCCAAATTTATTTTAAAATGCAGTGAGAAAGGAGTGGGGCTATTAACAGTGAGAGTGTGAGAGAGGAGTGGGGTCATTAACAGCGCGGGAGTGAGGGAAGAGTGGGGCCATTAACAGCGAGGGAGTGAGGGAGGAGTGGGGCCATTAAGAGTGAGAGAGTAAGAGAGAGAGGAGTGGGGTCATTAACAGCGCAGGAGTGAGAGAGGA
The DNA here is from genome assembly GCF_902713615.1 of Scyliorhinus canicula. Taxonomy (NCBI): domain Eukaryota; kingdom Metazoa; phylum Chordata; class Chondrichthyes; order Carcharhiniformes; family Scyliorhinidae; genus Scyliorhinus; species Scyliorhinus canicula. The sequence goes on along the minus strand of NC_052168.1, from coordinate 1,480,919 downwards.
GTGGGGCCATTAACAGAGAGGGAGTGAGAGAGAAGTGGCATCATTAACAGTGAGAGAGTGAGAGAGGAGTGGGGTCATTAACAGCGCAGGAGTGAGAGAGGAGTGGGGCCATTAACAGCCAGGGAGTGAGAGAGGAGTGGGGCCATTAACAGGGAGGGAGTGAGAGAGGAGTGGGGCCATTAACAGGGAGGGAGTGAGAGAGGAGGGGGGCCATTAACAGGGAGGGAGTGAGAGAGGAGGGGGGCCATTAACAGCCAGGGAGTGAGAGAGGAGGGGGGCCATTAACAGCGCGGGAGTGAGAGAGAAGTGGGGCCCTTAACAGAGAGGGAGTGAGAGAGGAGTGGGGCCATTAACAGGGAGGGAGTGAGAGAGGAGTGGGGTCATTAACAGCAAGGGAGTGAGAGAGGAGGGGGGCCGTTAACAGCGCGGGAGTGAGAGAGGAGTGGGGCCATTAACAGGGAGGGAGTGAGAGAGGAGTGGGGCCATTAACAGGGAGGGAGTGAGATAGGAGTGGGGCCATTAACAGAGAGGGAGTGAGAGAGGAGGGGGGCCATTAACAGCCAGGGAGTGAGAGAGGAGTGGGGCCATTAACAGGGAGGGAGTGAGATAGGAGTGGGGCCATTAACAGGGAGGGAGTGAGAGAGGTCATTAACAGCGCGGGAGGGAGAGAGGAGTGGGGCTATTAACAGGGAGGGAGTGAGAGAGGAGTGGGGCCATTAACAGGGAGGGAGTGAGATAGGAGTGGGGCCATTAACAGGGAGGGAGTGAGAGGGGAGTGAGGTAATTAACAGCGCGGGAGGGAGAGAGGAGTGGGGCTATTAACAGGGAGGGAGTGAGATAGGAGTGGGGCCATTAACAGAGAGGGAGTGAGAGAGGAGTGAGTTCATTAACAGCGCGGGAGTGAGAGAGGAGTGGGGCCATTAACAGCACGGGAGGGAGAGAGGAGTGGGGCCATTAACAGGGAGGGAGCGAGAGAGGAGTGGGGCCATTAACAGGGAGGGAGCGAGAGAGGAGTGGGGCCATTAACAGGGAGGAGTGGGGCCATTAACAGGGAGGGAGTGAGAGAGGAGTGGGGCCATTAACAGCCAGGGAGTGAGAGAGGAGTTGGGTCATTAACAGCGCGGGAGTGAGAGAGGACTGGTCATTATCAGGGAGGGAGTGAGAGAGGAGTGTGGTCATTAACAGAGAGGAGTGGGGCCATTAACAGCCAGGGAGTGATGAGGAGTGGGGTCATTAACAGCCAGGGAGTGATGAGGAGTGGGGTCATTAACAGCCAGGGAGTGAGAGAGGAGTGGGGTCATTAATAGCCAGGGAGTGAGAGGAGTGGGGTCATTAACAGCGCGGGAGGGAGAGAGCGAGAGGGGTCATTAACAGTGAGAGAGTGAGGGGGGTCATTATCAGGGAGGGAGTCAGAGAGGTGTGGGGCCATTAACAGCGAGGGAGCGAGAGAGGAGTGGGGTCATTAACAGCGCGGGAGTGAGAGAGGAGTTGGGTCATTAACAGCGCGGGAGTGAGAGAGGACTGGTCATTATCAGGGAGGGAGTGAGAGAGGAGTGGGGTCATTAACAGAGAGGAGTGGGGCCATTAACAGCCAGGGAGTGATGAGGAGTGGGGTCATTAACAGCCAGGGAGTGATGAGGAGTGGGGTCATTAACAGCCAGGGAGTGAGAGAGGAGTGGGGTCATTAATAGCCAGGGAGTGAGAGGAGTGGGGTCATTAACAGCGCGGGAGGGAGAGAGCGAGAGGGGTCATTAACAGTGAGAGAGTGAGGGGGGTCATTATCAGGGAGGGAGTCAGAGAGGTGTGGGGCCATTAACAGCGAGGGAGCGAGAGAGGAGTGGGGTCATTAACAGCGCGGGAGTGAGAGAGGAGTTGGGTCATTAACAGTGAGGGAGTGATAGAGGAGTGGGGTCATTAACAGCCAGGGAGTGAGAGAGGAGTGGGGTCATTAACAGCGCGGGAGTGATAGAGGAGTGGGGTCATTAACAGCCAGGGAGTGAGAGAGGAGTGGGGTCATTAACAGCGCGGGAGGGAGAGAGCGAGTGGGGTCATTAACAGCCAGGGAGGGAGGAGTGGGGCCATTAAAAGCGAGAGAGTGAGAGAGGAGTGGGGTCATTTACAGCGCGGGAGTGAGAGGAGTGGGGCCATTAATAGAGATTGAGAGAGGAGTGGGGCCATTAACAGCCAGGGAGTGAGAGAGGAGTGGGGCCATTAACAGCCAGGGAGTGAGAGAGGAGTGGGGCCATTAACAGCCAGGGAGGGAGGAGTGGGGCCATTAACAGCGAGAGAGTGAGAGAGGAGTGGGGTCATTAACAGCGCGGGAGTGAGAGGAGTGGGGCCATTAATAGAGAGTGAGAGAGGAGTGGGGCCATTAACAGCCAGGGAGTGAGAGAGGAGTGGGGCCATTAACAGCCAGGGAGTGAGAGAGGAGTGGGGCCATTAACAGTGAGAGAGTGAGAGTGGAGTGGGGTCATTAACAGGCAGGGAGTGAGAGAGGAGTGGGGCCATTAACAGCCAGGGAGTGAGAGAGGAGTGGGGCCATTAACAGCCAGGGAGTGAGAGAGGAGTGGGGCCATTAACAGTGAGAGAGTGAGAGTGGAGTGGGGTCATTAACAGGCAGGGAGTGAGAGAGGAGTGGGGCCATTAACAGCCAGGGAGGGAGGAGTGGGGCCATTAACAGCGAGAGAGTGAGAGGGGAGTGGGGCCATTAACAGCGAGAGAGAGTGGGGTCATCAACAGTGAGAGAGTGAGAGAGGAGTGCGGCCATTAACAGGGAGGGAGTGAGAGAGGAGTGGGGCCATTAACAGGGAGGGAGTGAGAGAGGAGGGGGGCCATTAACAGGGAGGGAGTGAGAGAGGAGGGGGGCCATTAACAGGGAGGGAGTGAGAGAGGAGCGGGGTCATTAACAGCCAGGGAGTGAGAGGGGAGTGGGGTCATTAACAGTGAGGGAGTGAGAGAGAAGTGGGGTCATTATCTTCGAGAGAATCCTGGAGTTTACAGTGAAGGAGGCCATTCAGTCCATCGTAACTACACCGCCCCTTGGAAAGAGCACCTTCCTTAAGCCTGAGGGATAGGATTTCTGAGCATCTGGAAAGACACTGCTTGTTTAGGGATAGTCAGCACAGATTTGTGAGGGGTAGGTCTTGCCTTACAAGTCTTATTGAATTATTTGAGGAGGTGACTAAGCATGTGGATGAAGGTAAAGCAGTGGATGTGGTGTACATCAATTTTAGTAAGGTATTTGATAAGGTTCCCCGTGGTAGGCTTATGAAGAAAGTATGGAGGCATGGGATAGTGGGAGGTTTGGCCAGTTGGATAACGAACTGGCTAACCAATAGAAGTCAGAGAGTGGTGGTGGATGGCAAATATTCAGCCTGGAGCCCAGTTACCAGTGGCGTACCGCAGGGATCAGTTTTGGGTCCTCTGCTATTTGTGATTTTCATTAATGACTTGGATGAGGGAGTTGAAGGGTGGGTCAGTAAATTTGCAGATGATATGAAGATTGGTGGAGTAGTGGATAGTGAGGAGGGCTGTTGTTGGCTGCAAAGAGACATAGATAGGATGCAGAGCTGGGCTGAGAAGTGGCAGATGGAGTTTAACCCTGACAGATGTGAGGTTGTCCATTTTGGAAAGACAAATTATGAATGCGGAATACAGGGTTAACGGTACGGTTCTTGGCAATGTAGAGGAGCAGAGAGATCTTAGTGTCTATGTTCATAGATCTTTGAAAGTTGCCACTCAAGTGGATAGAGCTGTGAAGAAGGCCTATGGTGTGCTAGCGTTTATTAACAGAGGGATTGAGTTTAAGGTGAGGTGATGACGCAGCTGTACAAAACCTTGGTCAGGCTACATTTGGAGTACTGTGTGCAGTTCTGGTCACCTCATTTTAGGAAGGATGTGGAAGCTTTGGAAAAGGTGCAAAGGAGATTTACCAGGATGTTGTCTGGACTGGAGAGTAGGTCTTACGAGGAAAGGTTGAGGGTGCTAGGCCTTTTCTCATTAGAACGGAGAAGGATGAGGGGCGACTTGATAGAGGTTTATAAGATGATCAGGGGAATAGGTAGAGTAGACAGTCAGAGACTTTTTCCCCGGGTGGAACAAACCATTACAAGGGGACATAAATTTAAGGTGAATGGTGTAAGATATAGGGATGTCAGGTTATTTACCCAGAGAGTAGTGGGGGGCATGGAATGCACTGCCTGTGGAAGTAGTTGAGTCGGAAACATTAGGGACCTTCAAGTGGCTATTGGATAGGTACATGGATTATGGTAGAATAATGGAGTGTAGATTAATTTGTTTTTAAGGGCAGCACGGTAGCATTGTGGATAGCACAATTGATTCACAGCTCCAGGGTCCCAGGTTCGATTTCGGCTTGGGTCACTGTGTGGAGTCTGCACATCCTCCCCGTGTGTGCGTGGGTTTCCTCCGGGTGCTCCGGTTTCCTCCCAGTCCAAAGATGTGAAGGTTGGGTGGATTGGCCATGATAAATTGCCCTTAGATTATCATCGAATTTTGGACACTATGATTAAACTAGGACAAAAATTTGGCACAACATCGTGGTGAATATCGTGAAATACACAATATTTCAGAAAGACAGATGGAATGACAAAGGAGGTGGGGCAGCCCTTGTAGGAAAGGATGATGTAGGATGTTAGTGAGGAAGGATTGGGCCGCTGAAGATGATGAAATACAATCAGTATGGATGGAAATTAGGACTAGCAAGAGTCAGCCCTAAGGTTCTAAAAGGGATGGCTGCAGAGATAGTGGACGTGTTAGCTATGATTTTCCAAAATTCCTTAGATTCAGGAATGGTCCCAATAGATTGGAAGTTTGGAAATGTTACAGCACTTTTCAAAAAAGGCGAGAGCAGGAATAGTGAATTCCAGGCCAGCTGGTCTAACATCAGTTCGATTCTTACAGAGACAAATTTTTTTTTTTTTTTTAAAGAGCATGGCAAGAGGCTCTTTGGCCCATCGTGTCCCTGCTGGCTGTCAGCCACCTATTTATTCTAATCCCATCTTCCAGCACTTGATCCGTCGCAGCCTTGTATGTTGTGGCATTTTAAATGCTCATCTAAATACTTCTTAAATGTTGTCTGGGTTCCCGTCTCTACCACCCTTTCAGGCAGAGTTCCAGATTCCCACTACCCTCTGGGTGAAAATGTTTCCCCCCTCCTGCACATTACAGTAAATCTATGCCCCTGGTTATTGATCCTTCCGCTAAGGGTAACGGTTTATTCCTATCTACGCTCCCCAAAAGTTTGTGCACCTCAATCAGGTCCCCCCTCAGCCTTCTCTGCTCTAAAGAAAACAACTCCAGTCTAACCAGCCTCTCTTCACAGCTGGAACACTCCAGCCCAAACAACAACATCCTGGTGAATCTCCTCTGCACCATCTCTAGTGCAATCTCATCCTTTCTGTAATGTGGTGACCAGCACACAGTCCTCCAGCTGTGGCCTAACTAGGGCAGCACGGTAGCACAGTGGTTAGCATTGTTGCTTCACAGCAGCAGGGTCCCAGGTTCGATTACCGGCTGGGTCACTGTCTGTGCGGAGTCTGCACGTTCTCCCCGTGTCTGCGTGGGTTTCCTCCGGGTGCTCCTGTTTCCTCCCACAAGTCCCGAAAGACGTGCTGTTAGGTAATTTGGACATTCTGAATTCTCCCTCTGTGTACCTGAACACGTGCTCGAATGTGGTGACTAGGGGCTTTTCACAGTAACTTCATTGCAGTGTTAATGGAAGCCTACTTGGTCAATAAAGATTATTATAACCAGCGCTTTATACAGCTCGGTCACAACCTCCCTGCTCTTACATTCGCTGCCTCGGTTAATAAAGGCAAGTATCCCATAGGCCCCCTTAACCACCTTATCTACTGTCCCTGCTGTCTTCATCGATCCATGGACATGCAGCCCCCTGGTCCTCTGTACTTCTTACAGTCCTAACATGAATTGTAACTTCCTTGCCTTGTTCGCCCTCCCAAAATGCATTACCTGACACTTTTCAGGGTTAAATTCCATTAGCCACTGTTCTGCCCATCTAATCAGCCCGTCTATATCGTCCTGTAATCTGAGGCTTTCATCCTCACTATTCACCACACCATCAATTATTGTGTCATCAGCAAACTTACTGATCTTACCTCCTATATTCATGTTGAGATCATTAATGTAGACTACAAGCAGCAAGGGACCCAGCACCAATCCCTGTGGAATACCACTGGACACAGGCTTCCAGTCACATAAACAACCTGTGACTGACACCCTCTGCCTCCTGTCACTAAGCCAATTTTGGATCCAAATTGCCCCTGGATCCCATGGGCTCTTACCTTCTTGACCAGTCTCCCGTAGAAGACCGTCAAAAGCCTTAGTGAAGTCCATGTAGACACGACATCAACAGCACTGCCCCCATCTACACACCCAGTCACCTCCTCAAAAAATTCAATCAAATTTGCAAGACATGATCTCCCTTTGACAAAGCCATGCTGATTATCCTTGATTAATCCTTGCCTCTCCAAGTGGAGGTTAACTCTGTCCCTCGGAATTTTCTACGTCTCTACGTCTCTTCTTGAACAATGGCGCCACATTGGCTGCCCTCCAGTCCTCTGGCACCTCTCCTCTGGCGAGAGAAGATTTGAAAATTGTCAGAGCCTCTGCAATCTCTTCCCTTGCCTCCCACAGCAGCCTGGGGTACATCTCATCAGGGCCTGGAGATTTATGCACTTTGGAGTCTGGTAAAAATGTTTACAGTTCCTCCCTCTCTCCAATTGTTAATTTGTTCAAGTATTTCACAGTCCACCTCCCTGATTTCTATACCTACATCGTCCTTCTCCATAGTGAATACCGGTGCAAAGACCAATTTAAAACCTCCTCTGTGTCTTCCAGCTCCATACACATTGGTACTTAATGGGCCCTACTTGCCCCTGGTCATCCTCTTGCCCTTAACTATATTCATAAAACACCTTTGTAATTTCCTTTATTTTACCTGCCGGTCAGGGGCAGCACGGCGGCGCAGTGGTTAGCACTGCTGCCTGACGACACCGAGGACCCGGGTTCAATCTCAGCCCCGAGTCACTGTCCGTGTGCAGTTTGCACATTCGCCCCGTGTCTGCGTGGGTCTCACCCCCATAACCCAAAGATGTGCAGGCTAAGTAGATTGGTCACACTAAATTGCCCCTTAATTGGAGAAAAGGAATTGGGTATTCTTAAATTTTTAAAAAAAATGTACCTGCCAGCATTTCTTTATGCCCCCCCTTCGCAATCCTAACTCTTTTTGAAATAACTCCCTGCATTCTCTACACTCCTCTTGGACTTCTGCGATTTTGAACCCTTGGTGTCTGCCATAGGACTCCCTTTTTTTCCTTATCCAACCCTGGATATCCCTTGACATCCAAGATTCTCTGGACTTGTGACTCCCACCATTCAATTTTATGGGAACATGTTGGCCCTGTGTTCTCTCCATTTCCTTTTTGAATGAATCCCACTGCTCTGATGTAGATTTTCCTACAAGTAGTTGCTCTCAGTTGACTTCTGCCATGTCCTGCCTTTCTCTATTAAAATTGGCCGTCCCCCAATTCAGAACCTTTATTTCTGGTCCATCTTTGTCCCTTTCCATGGTCACTGTCACCAAAATGCTCACCTACTGAAACTTCTACCACTTGTCCAGCTTCGTTGCCTAACACTCGGTCCAGCACCACCCTCTCTCTTATAGGACTTTCTACAGTCTGACATAAAAAGTTCTCCTGGATGCATTTTAACAATTCCGCCCTCTCTAAGCCTTTCACACTTTGACTATTCCAGTTAATATTGGGGAAGTTGAAATCCTTATTATTACCCCATTACTCTTACATTTTCAGAGATTTGCCTACATACCTGCTCTTCTATCTCTCCCTGACTGTTTAGGGGTTTATAGTACACTTCCAGCGATTTGATTGTCCCCTTTTTGTCTCAAAGTTCTACCCAAATAACTTAATTTAAGAAACCTTCTAAGATATCCATGCCCTATCATATTCCCTTGTGTTAATCAACACCCTCAACTCATCTGCCTTACTCGCAAGACTCCTTACATTAAAATAAATGCCATCCAGCCGTACCACACTTCTCTCTTAACTTACTATAATCTCTCTGCTTTTCAGATTGACTTGGTTTTCTTCGCTATCTGGCTGTGCACCACCTCCTCTTCTTACTCCACACCATGTCCCACCCCCCCGGTCAACTGAGTTTAAACCCCCCCCCCAACTCTAACAGCATGAGAAAAACAGCATGAGCAAGGATGTTAGTCCCATTCCAGTTTAGGTGCAACCTGTCCCAACTTGTAGAGCTCCCACCTTCCCCAGAAATGAACCCAATGATCCACAAATCTAAAGCCGTCCTTCCTACACCATCTCCTGATCTGCTCTATCTTCCCATTTCAATACTCTCTGACACGTGGCACTGGGAGTAATCTAGAGGTTACAACCTTTTGAGGCCCTGCTTTTCAATCTCTTGTTGGGAAAATTCTGGAATCTATTATAAACTAAGTCTTAACTTAACAAGGCACTTAGAAAAGCATAGTATGATTAGAACAAGTCAACATGGTTTTGCTAAAGGCGAATTATGTTTGACAAATCTATTGGAGATTTTGAGGATGTAACTGGTAGGGTGGATAAAAGGGAACCAGTAGATGTAGTATACCTGGATTTCCAAAAGGCATTCAATAAGGTGCCACACAAAAGGTTAATTGGCAAAATAAGGTAGACATGATGTGGAGATGCCGGCGATGGACTGGGGTGAGCACAGTAAGAAGTCTTACAACACCAGGTTAAGCTCCGAAAGCTAGTGTTTGAAACAAACATGTTGGACTTTAACCTGGTGTTGTAAGACTTCTTAATGGGCAAAATAATGGTTCTTGGTGTGAAGGGTATTAACATGGATAGAGGGTTGGTTAATGGATAGAAAACAAAGTGGACATAAATAGGGCCTTTTCAAGTTGGCAGGCAGTGAATACTGGACTGCTGCAGGGATCAGTGTTGAGGCCTGTTATTTGTCACTTAGACAAAGCGACAGAGTAATGTATCTAAAATTGCTGATGATACCAAACTAGGTGGGAAGGCAAGCTGTGGGGAAGACACAGATTGGCTGAAGAGAGAGACACCTAGTTTGCTATCATCAGCAATGTTAGATACATGACTCTGTTGCTTTGCCCCAGGTCCCTCTGCTTTTGAACGCTCCTAGATAGCAGTTATTCAATGTCTATGTCATGGCAGTGTTTCTCAGCATTTTGACCATCACGAAAATAAATAGTGTTAAAAATGAGATCCTGCTGGAAATTCTAGACCAAGCCAGGATACAAGACGTACAAACATACGAACAAAGAGCAGGAGTAGGCCATTCGGCCCCTCGGGCCGGCTCTGTCATTCACTAAGATCACGCCAGATCTGATAGTAACCTCAAATCTGGCATCCTGCCTACCCCTGATAACCTATCACCCCTTGCTTACCAATAAGCAATCTGCCGTAATAATATTCAACGGCTCTGCTCCCACCGCCTTTTTATGATGTGTAGATGCCGACATTGGACTGGGGTGGGCACAGTAAGAAGTCTTATAACACCAGGTTAAAGCCCAACAGGTTTATTTGAAATCACTAGCTTTCGGAGCGTTGCTCCTTCATCAGGAAGAGTATTCCCAAAAAATCTTGTCGCTTGGAGACATTCTTTTACCTCGCCTCCGTTTTAAATGGCGACCACTTATTTTTAAAGGGTCTCCTCAAGTTCTAGATTCTCCCACAAGAAGAAACATCCTCCCCACCCCCATCAATACCCATCAGGATCTTGTCTGTTTCAATATATTCCAGTATGGAAAAGGTCACTAATGACTGGTAGGACAGAGGTAGCACTATTCACTGTTAATTTGCCAAAATACATTATCAAAAATACTTTGTAGATAATATATGCTCTTACAAAATGTATCCAATTAAAGCATGAGCCAAGTCCCTCATTTCCTGAAAACAATGACGGACAGTTCAATGGTGCCAGAATCTCACGGGTATCTTGCACAAGTGCCTATATTGGTGTAAGTGGCTCGATACAAAATACTGAAGTGCAAGTATTTCCCAGTGGCAGTGAGTGTCTGTGACCACCAGACAGATGCACGGTTAGCAGTGATGCACTCAGATACTGGGATTGTTCTCCTGCACAAAGATAGACCATCTGGAGGAGGTAAATGCAGGAACTGAGCCAGATAGAGCTAGAATATATAGGTCAGCAAGGCAGATGCTTTCCGGTGATGAAATCGCAGCATTGAGGTCACATTTAAACCAGTTCTTCATCTACTGGCAAGGGCCAAACTTTAAATGGATTCCAATCAAAAATGGTGCATTTATCATATATCTGACGCGGAATTCAGACTCCTTGAAATACCACGGTTATATGATTCAGTTTTCCTATGGAATCGCGGCTTACCCCATAACCCACAGATATTTTGAAGTTGGTTTTGTTTTAAATATTACCCCTTTTGGTAACTCTTTCAAGTAGCCATGTTTCATGCGGCTTGGTCAGTGAGCACTGGCTGACAGGTTGGCATGAAGGGCATTACAACTACTTCCAATCTTGTCCAAATTGCTGTTCACACCATATGTTTTTCAAGAGGAACCATTGGATAGTGGTTCGAACGTGGCCAATCCCCCCCCCGCCTCTTGAATCCAACCAGTAACATGGCCCTTGCCCCTTCATTTCCCCTGATGAAATTAGCTAAATCTGGACAGATTAGAAATTAAACCAGAGATCTCCCCGTTTTAGAGCAGGATATTGCACCAACTATCTATTTCCTCAGAGACAACTGGGCATTGTAAATTATCCACTCCACTTTCCCATCTACAGAATTGACCTTTTAAAAGGGCACTCCCCCCCAAGCAGAGTAGGTGAGCTCAAATCTCCAGAAACTACGAGGAAAATCATCTTCGTTTCTAAGGATTAGACTAATGCCACTTTTGCTGAGCAGATTGCGCACAGCTCTGCCTATTAAAGGTGCCAGCACGTCCCACAGGTATGTGAGAATTTCTACTACAATTATTTCTCACTCCCCAACTGGAAAATACTTAATTTTAAAGCAAACACAGGTCGTTGGCACTGACAGAAAAATGCTACATTGCTCAATCCATACCCTTTGTGAACTGTGCAAATAAAATAGTACGGGTAAATGTCTCCAAATGAAATGAAATTCTGTTAGCCTAGAAATAATTTCACTGGCATGGATTCAATCATGCAGGCCAAGCAGTGACATCGACTTTTCCAGCTATTACCTCTTGGCGAGTTACATAATTTTATAGAGTTGAGGAGAGGCCAGCTAAACACTTGAATAGGCTGCAGGCTTGCACACAATGATATTAAACAGATATTAAAGCTTAGAAATTAGTTTATTTGAGCTCAAAAATCTTTGTACTTTTGTGCTAAACTGTACAATGCTAAAAGTGAGGGACAGCCATTTTTAGTAAAGGGCCTCATCACTGAACAGCATGTCACCCACGCTAAGCTTTAATCACAATCCCATTCCAGTAAAGTCATTGGATAGCCAACACGTATGAAGAGTATGGCAGATTTTTCCATTCCCTAATCCAGAAATATGGAGGCTGCTTTCTGTAACACAACCACCATCAGCGAAGTCAGGACAACACAAAATTAAACCCGGGTTCTTACTGATCTAAACGGCTATCAAATGAAGGCAGTGAAGCAATGTCAAATATATGAGTTATGAGAAAGATTTTGAAGGGGTGGGGAGAAGAATAGCTGCCGGGTTTAGGGAAATAGTTTCAAAGAGCAGGATAGAGGCAACTCTAGCATTAATAATAATAATAATAATAATAATAATAACAGCTTATTGTCACAAGCAGGCTTCAATGAAGTTACTGTGAAAAGCCCCTAGTCTCAAATTCCAGTGCCTGTTCAGGGAGGCTGGAACGGGAATTGAACCCACGCTGCTGGCCTTGTTCAGCATTACAAGCCAGCTGTCTTAGTTCACGGTGCTAAACCAGCCCCTGGTAATAATGGGGCTGAGCCAGAACGAGTGGGGGTACGGTAAGAGTTGGGTGGAGGAGTTTATAGAGATTGGGGTGGCTTCGGCTATGAAGGGTTTATGTGGAATTATTATTTTTTTTTAAATAAATTTAAATAACCAACTTTTTTTTCCAATTAGGGGGCAATTTAGCATGGCCAATCCACCTACCCTGCACATCTTTGGGTTGTGGGGGTGAAACCCACACAGACACGGGGAGAATTGCAAACTCCACACGTACAGTGACCCAGAGCCGGGATTCAAACCCGGGTCGTCAGCGCCGCAGTCTCAGTGCTAACCACTGTGCCACATGCTGCCCATGTGGAATTATCATAAAGTTGACGTGACATATTGGGCAGTACAGGTTAACTAAAGTTTATGGAGAATGAGAAGCTGGTCAGGAGAGGACGGTTGTTGTTAAGCCGGAAGTGAGAAAGGCAAAGATGAAAACCAAGAGGCAGATAATGGGCATGAGCAACGACCACGATGGGCCTGTAAAGCACTGCGGCACACCCGGGAGACCTGCCCCCGGGATCTACCCGCCTTGCAGGATCTAACGTGATCCTGCGAGATGTTGGATGTATATCCCACCCACTGAGCTAGCCTCACTCTAATATGCAGTTTCCCCAGGCACCCGAGGTGTTGGGATGGAGCCCATTCGCCTTGGAGACCTTGAGTGAGTGCCGTTTGATAGTGTTGTGTTTCTCGGCGCTGAGTGGCAGGAAACACACTCGTTATGGGACTTTGTTCCCATTTAGTTAAATGTTATAATGATGGAATTAGGCGTTTTTTGAGATGATGTGTGAATGCTGTAACAAACTCATTTTGGGATCAATTAGGACATTACAAACAATGGCTGGGGTGTGAAACGTAATTGGTAACAAAGGAATAGAATTTGTGGTGGCGGCTGAAGATGCTTACCTCAGTATTCCTCATGTTTAATCAGGGGAAATTGTGGCTTATCCAAAGCTGGACGAACAGTGGTCAGGAAGGGCAGTGAGGACGTAATGATGGATGTTGTCAGCAGGCAGGAAACTGAGCCCATGTTTGATGATGTCCTGAAGGGCAGCATGCTCATCAGGAAAGGAGCCAAGCACACATCTTTGGGAAATCTTCTGAGATAGTAGCATTGTGCAGACTAAGGGTCATTGCTGGGGAAGCTCTGGCTAGAGGAACCAGCAGGTGGCAGTCTCAACTGAGCCGCACAACAGGGGAGATTCACTGAAGGACCACGGTGGGGTCAATTGCATCAGAAGCTAAGGAGAGCAAAGAGGGCTCATACACCAAGGCCAGAGTCACAGAGGACGTCATGTGTGACTGGCCACTTAAATTTGGGAGCTTCCTGGTCGATAACCCAGCTGCTGTCTACATTTTTCTTTAAAATTTAAAATACCAATTCTTTTGTTTTCCAATTAAGGGGCAATTTAGTGTGGCCAATCCACCTACCTGGGGGTGAGACCCAGGCAGACACAGGGAGAATGTGGAAACTCCACAGACAGAGTGACCCAGGGCCGGGATCCGACCCGGGTCCTCAGCACCGTGATGCAGCAGTGCTAACCACTGCTCCGTTGTGCCATCTCGAGCTGCTGTCTTCACAAGAGTTCAAGCGAACCACCATATTTTCACAATTTTACTTTATAATATTTAGGAATTATCTGCAGATATTTCCCAATATAGAACCTACGCCTATTACAGATGATTGAACTGTCAAATGGTGCAGGTGCAATAGATAACATATCTTCAAAGAAAAGATGGAAATCTCATGGTGAAAAAGAAACTGAGGAGACATTTCTTGATGTGCATTATGAGACAATAGAGCAAATGAAGGTCATTTGTTAAGGTTGCAAACTACCTGGAAAAACCTTGACAAGTTTATGACACCAGCAGAACTCCTAAGACTGAATAGCAACCTTAATGTGACTGCCAACTATTAATTGTGCAGAATGAATACATTTTTAAAAGACTTTTATTCTGTTCACACGACAGACACAGTGCATGCAGCAGAACTGCGGCAACATTTTTAGCAACTCAATGTGAATGGAAATGTCAGAGAAGGGAAATAAGACAGCCATCTATGAATTCTGGTTTGAGAAGCTAACCATAGCACCATCACCACCCAAATAAATGAAGCAACCATTTTGCACGTTGCAAGATTGCAAAAATCTAAATGATCGGTTAACTTGTCTTTGATCGAGGAAGAAATGTTAGCAAAGAGGCAGTTTTTTTGCTTTAAATTTACAATTGAACCTCTGGAAGAGTCCAGCCTCAGTCAACAAAAGCCACTCAGAAACTGACGCAGGACCAACCAAAGCAGCTGATTGGTGAGCAAGTCCTGGTGAGTATTTTAACTTTATTTAAGTAACTAATCATTTAATACTAAGGTAGGGACTAAAAAAAGGAGTATAGAATAGTACTGTACAATTATAATAGAAGTCTTTGGTAAGAAATAACGTTCCTACTAACGTAAATAAGGCAAAGGCACCAGGCTAACCTAAATTCTTTTAAGGGAGTAACTAGCTTAATCGAGACAGATACCATGGCAGGAGATCTCAGGCCGGTGATATGCTCTGCCTGCGTGATATGGGAAATGAGGGACACTTCCTGCATCCCTAATGGCCAGGTTTGCAGAAGGTATGTCAAATGCAGCTTCTAGCTAACTGGAGCTGGACTCACTGTGGAGGTACAGTGATGCTGAGGAAGTCGTGGATAGCACGATCAGCAAGGTGTTCACACCGCAGGCGAGGATTTCACAGGCAGAAAGAGAACGGGTGACCATCAGGAACGGTAAAAGGCTCAGGAAGGAAGTACAGGAGTCCCCTATGGTCATCCTCTTCTCAACCAGATGTATCATTTTGGAGACTGCTTGGAGGGGGGGGAAAGAGAGAGAGAGAGAGAGAGAGAGAGAGATGGCCTCCCAGGGAAAAGCAGCAGCAGCCAGGTTCACTACATCGTGGCTGGCTCTGCTGCTCAGAGAGTCAGGAGGAAAATGAGTGGCAGGGCTATAATAATAGGGATTCAATAGTTAGGGACACAGATGCTTCAGTGGCCGCAAACGTGAATCAAGGATGGTATGTTGCCTCGCTGGTACCAGGGTCCAGGATGTCACCGAGTGGCTACATGGCATTCTGGGGAGGTGAACAGCTAGTGGTCGTGGTTCACATAGGTATCAACGATATCGGTACATTAAGGGATGAGGACCTGCAAGTTGAGTACAGGGAGTTGAGATAAATTAAAATGCAGGACTTCAAATCTAGCAATCTCAGGATTACTCCGTTGCACGCGCTAGCGAGAGCGGGAAGAGGAGGATAGACCAAATGGACATGTGGCTGGCAAGATGGTGTAGCCAGGAGGGATTCAGATTCTTTAGGTACTGGGACTGGTTCTGGGGTAGGTGGGATCTGTACAATCCGGATGGGTTGGAACCAGGCAGAGCTTGGACCAAAGTCCTCGTGGGGACTTCGGTTAGTTCTGTTGGGGAATATTTAAACAGGGGGATGGGATCCCAGGAGTAGGATCCGATATGTCGGATTCGGAATTGGAAAATGGAGGTGGAACATTAACTAGTGGTACAAAAGATGTAGTGATAGGCTTGGAATTGCAGGAGAAGCAAAGTTTAGAAAGTGTCCAGCGAGGGAAACTGATGGGGAAATTGAACTGTTACACTTCAATGCAAAGTGTATTACAAACAAGGTCGATGAATCCTGACAATATTTCGACAATAGTGCTGAAGACTTGTGCTCCAGAACCTGCCGCTCCCCTAGCCGAGCTGTTCCAGGGCAGCTACAACACTGGCATCTACCCGGCAATGTGGGAATTTGCTCACATGCATCTTGTACACAAGAAACAAGACAAATCCAGCCCAACCAATTATATTACTATCAGCCTATTCTCCATCATCAACAAAGTGATGGAAGGAGTCATCAACAATGCTATCAAGCGGCACTTACTCAGCAATAACCTGCTCACAGACACTCAGTTTGGGTTCGCCCAGGGTCACTCAGCTCCTGACCTCATTACAGCCTTGGTTCAAACATGGACAAAAGAGCTGAATGCCAGAGGTGAGGGGAGAGTGACTGCTCGACATCAAGGCAGCATCTGACCGAGTATGGCATCAAGGAGCCCGAGCTAAACTGGAGTCAATGGGAATCAGGGGGGGAAACTCTCCGCTGGTTGGAGTCATACCCGGCACGAAGGAAGATGGTTGTGGTGATTGGAGGTCAATCATCTCAGCTCCAGGACATCATTGCAGGAGTTTCTCAGGGTAGTGTCTTCAGCCCCAACCATCTTCAGCTGCTTCATCAATGACATTCCTTCCATTATAAGGTCAGAAGTGTGCAGATGACTGCACAATGTTCAGCACCATTCGCAACTCCTCAGATACTGAAGCAGTCCATGTCCAAATGCAGCGAGACCTGGACACTATCCAGGCTTGGGCTGGGGGTTACCGTTGACCAGAAACTGAACTGGACCCAGCCACATTAATACTGCGGCTACCAGGGCAGGTCAGAGGCTAGGAATCCTACGGCGAGTAACTCACATCCTCACACCCCCCTGGACACCACCCAGAACCAAACAGCCCGCTTGATTGCTCCCCCTTCCACAAACATTCAAACTCTTCACCACCGATGCACAGTGGCAGCCGTGTGTACCATCTACAAGATGCACTGCAGGAACTCGCCACGGTTCCTTAGACAAAACCGTCTAAACTCACAACCACTACCATCTAAAAGGACAAGAGCAGCAGATACCTGGGAACCCCACCACCTGGAGGTTCATTTCCAAGTCACCCACCACCACATGGACTGCAGCGGTTCAAGAAGGCAGCTAAACACCATCTACTGAAGGGCAACTGGGGATAGGCAATAAATGCTGGTCTAACCAGCGACGCCAACATCCTGTAAATTAAACTAAGGGCACAGGTAGAGACGTGGCAGCAGAATGTTATTGCTATAACAGAAACTTGGCTAAAGAAGGGACAAAATTGGCAGCTCAATATCCCTTGTTATAGAGTCTTCAGACATGATAAGAGTGGGAGATTTTTAAAAAATAGGAGGGGGAGTAGCACTAATGGTTAAAGAATCAATTCCAGTTGTGAGAAGCGATGATATACTAATTAGGTCGACTTTATGGGTTGAATTTAGGAATAAAAATGGGGCAGTCACACTACAGGGAGTGTATAGCAGACCCCCAAATAGTGAAAAGGAGAAAGAAGAACAAATATGTCGGCAAATTTCTCCCTGGAAGAACAGGAAGACAATAAAAAGGAGACTTTAATAATCCCAATATCAACTGGGGGGGGGGGGGATTTTGCAGGAATGAGAAAGGTCTTGGCTGAGGTTGACTGGACAGCCCTGCTAGAGGATAAATCAGTGGAAAACCAGTGGGAAGCAATAAATGTACAGAGTAGACATGTCCCCCTCCAAAAATAAGAGTGATACAGCCAAATCTAGCGATGGCAATTTTGGGTCATTGCCTGATTTTGGGAAGCTAATGGTTTTAGGTACATGCCAAGATTTTGGCAGTGTTCCCTTGCATACGATCCTGGTAAACAATTGAGCTGACCAGGAGCAGACCTGTGGGCCAAGATGTTTTAAGAACTCGGAGAATGTTCTCTTAACCAGCAATCTTGGCTAGCTTGATGGTTTGTAGCACATACTACTCTCGAAGAAAGCAGACATTGATGACAACATTTATCATAGCCTCTCCTATGCCTTCAGCTGACTGAGGAAGTGTGTTTGTGGACCAGGACCACTGTTTACTGGGCAGCAGTGATCCACATGCTCATATATGCTTTGAAGGCTCGGATGGCCAACAGCAGATACTTTAAGTGGCTGAAGAAGTATCACCATATGTGTCTTTTCAAGTTCCTCCAAATCTGGTGCAAGAATGGCGTCAAACAGTAGTATCCTCTCCCCAAGCCAACATGCCCAGCATTGAGGTGCCAATCACTCAAAACCAGCTTCTCTGGGCAGGACATGCCATTTGTATGCCTGACACCAAACTCCCAAACCAACCACTCTACTCGAAATTCGATCCCGACAAGACGCTCAGGAGGACAACAGAAATACTTTATGGGTATCCTCAAAGCATCCCTGAACAGGTCAAACGCACCGGCCCACTCATAGGTTGTGACTGACCTAAAATGGAGACGGCCCAATCGGAGAGGCACCAACACATCAGAGAATGCTATCACACTTTGGACTTCGACCATTTGAGAACCCATTGAATCCAAGTAAAAGCCAACCTTGAGCCCGAGGAACTACCCAGGAATAGGAGATTGTCAAATCATGCTGCCCTCCGGATCAGAAAGAATTTGTTCACTTGGCATATAAACCTCCATTAAATTGACCAAACTTGAAAACAAACACAAAATATCAGTGAATTGTAATTTTCTTATCTCATTTATTGATGATTCAAGCTGGTTTGGAGATCTGCTTCCAAGACATTGGCTGCTATCAGACATCTTGCCCTTGGGGCTAATTCTTCATCATGAGCCTCGACTGAGACTGTTGATTGGTTACGCAATTGTGGAACGCGTAACAGTATCTCAAACCTGTTTCAAACATGCACTTTCATAAACAATTAATGGCTATCAAGAGTTTGAATCCTTTTAAAAAATAAATTTAGAGTGCCCAATTCTCTCCCCCTCCCCCCCCAAATTAAGGGGCAATTTAGCGTGGCCAATCCACCTAGCCTGTACATCTTTGGGTTGTGGGAGTGAAACTCACACAGACACGGGGAGAATGTGCAAACTCCACATGGGCAGTGACCCAGGGTTGGGATCAAACCTGGGTTCCTCAGTGCCGTAAGGGAGCAGTGCTAACCACTGTGGCATGTGCTGCCCAGGAGTTTGAATCCTGTCCCATTTCCCCTTTTCTCACCTGGCCACAAACAATTCAGAGAAGGTTGATGGCCACTTCCTCTTCAGTCTACCCCCTGAAGGGACATTTCTCTGACCATGTTCAGCTTCAGATTATATTTCATGTAAACAAAATTCTTCAACACATTTAAACATTACACTACAGCATCTGTTTAATGTATTCCATACAAACTGAAATTTCCAGCTTAAGCTTCGAGCCAGGAATAGTGCAGGCAGACGTTTACCATGTAGGGCCAGCCACACTGCCTGATGGAATACATGGGACTAAAACTGCTCAAAAGTTTGAAGGTACATTGACTTTATACATCATTCACCGGCTGAAAGATTCAGGTTTTAGGCACTGCTATTCTGGCAGTCCTCTGGCAATTTAAACATCTTCAGGACGGGTTCAGGAGCACCTGTTTACCATGGCAGCCTCTGCCAACATTTGCTGCAGATTCAGGTAGTGGCCGGAGATGGCGCACGATTTGCTGGCCTCTATTTACTATGGGCTCTCTTCTCAGCCAGCTGAGCTTTCCTTTTCTCCCAACTCTTACGAAGCTCCTCTGAACAGTCAGTCCTGGAAGACAGCGACATGCACCCAGTTGTCTGTTTCAATGTCTGCCATCTTCAGATCTCACTTGCAGGTGGCCCACGGGTATATGCTCATTCTCTATCCGATGGACATGGCTGAGCCATCACAGACATCAATGGCTTAATAATGAATGTCTGCAGATGGTGTTATTCTGAGTTGGTGACCGTGCCCCATGGCAATAGGTACGCCTCAAACAGCAAAGATGGCCTCTGGGATTTGCAAAATCATGGACATCCTGACCAAGAGTAATTTCATACTATTAGTTTAGCAGGATTTTGGAATTTACAAGAGCAGCAGTGTGATTTCCTTGCACATTAACGTATTTTGAACAGCTATGCTATACTTTCCCTGCTGTAATCCACATTTAACAGACAGCCCAATACCTGAACAATGGTGTTAGCTCCAGCGAATCAGCCAAGGTTGATATTGTGCCCAGAAACCGATATGTGACATGACTTCAGAAACCTAGATACAGGGCAGCACGGTGGCACAGTGGATTAGCCCTGCTGGCTCACGGCACCGAGGTGCCAGGTTCAGGTCACTGTCCATGTGGAGTTTGCACATTCTCCCCGTGTTTGCGTGGGTTTCACCCCCACAACCCACAGATGTGCAGAGTAGGAGGATTGGCCACGCTAAATTGCCCCTTAATTGGAAAATGAATTGGGTACCGAGTGACCCGGGGCTGGGATGGAACCCGGGTCCTCGGTGCCATGAGGCAGCAGTGCTAACCACTGCGCCACCGTGCCACCCGGTGTCTCTAGGACGATACGAAAAACTTTAGTATATCCATCCATGTGAAGTAGGCTGCATGAGACATTCTGTTTCATCCCAAATTCATGAGCACCACAGTGCAAATACAAATATATACCCGTAGCATTGCTCACATGCTGAAGGTTATTTCTAGGACTGCTAGGGTGAATGTAACCTTGCTGGGGTGAGGAGTTGTCATACCATTTAAGCATGTTCAGTTAAATACCATTTAACAGAACTCATTTGTGATTAAGTCCTTTTCAGAGCAAAGGTAATTGAAATAAACCACTGCATGCACAATTCAGTCCATATATATGAAAAAGTAATAGAGCCATCTGTCAAAGAATAGAAACCAGTTTTAGCAAAGTATTTCATACACAACCTTGTAACAACTTTCTAATTAAGAAAGATTCCGTTAAATCCACATAACAGCTGTTTTAATCATTAGCATTACAATACAAGACATTGAACTGAACATCATTTGAAAAATTAAAGCAATATTTCAATCAGAAAAGTGCTCCCGCTACCTTGCCAGTATCACTATTTTAAGCGTGGCCCCTTTGACCAGCCTGCATTCAGATATTTCTGTCCATCTGTGTCCATCACTCAGGCTCATGTAGTAAGGAATTGCATCAGCAGGATTAAGCTAGTGGTAGATTAGGCTAGCGCTAGAATTCTGAGACTATGTTGTAGAAATACAATAATATTTTAAATAAAGTTCAAAGTAAAGGCAGAGTAAAAAGTAAGTCACATATCAATTTCTAAAAGTTAGATGACACTGGAACAAGCTCTCTCTGCTCTCCTCCCTGTCACATCCAATACAATATATGCCCAAAAAATAACACCCAATTTTATTTGTTCAGAACACACACAATCCTGCCTCTCTAGAATAATATCAGCAATTTATGTAACCTTGTTGTAAATATTTGTGCCCGACACTGACTATTTGGGGGTATGTTTAATAAACAGGTTTTGGGGTGCAAAGTTTCAGATTGTGATCGTGAAGAAGGTGAAGCAACTAAGCAGAGACTGTATAATGTTTCTGCATTTTGATAAATACTGGTGAAATACAAGGATGAAGAATGATTGAAACAGGCATATATTAATTAGGATGGGAGGTTGTTCGCTCAGTTGGCTGAACAATGCGGTTTAATACCCGTACTGGCTGAATTAACCCCGTCTTCTCAGCCTTGCCCCTCGCCTGAGGTGTGACGACCACCAGGCAGCTCTCCCCCTCAAGAGGGGAAAGCAGCCAATGGTCACCTGGGACTGTGGTGCCTTTCATTTCCATATTCCAATATTACTGCTTCAAAACCACTGTTGTATTCGCACATTTGGCCTAAATATCTAATTTCCAAATTCCGCAAATATTCTACGGTTTTATACAAATCTCTGATTCGGCTTCATTGTCAACAACTTTGGAAAAATCATTAATATTATGGACCAATCAACAGATGGAGATTTGCAGGATGGAAATGATCATACAACCAAATTCCTAATTTGGGAATCAGCCAAATTTATCAGGAGGAACTTCCTACCTCAAAAGGAAGGCAAAAGAAATAATTTAATCTGCCAAATTACATTTGAACACTTAAATTACACACCTGGAGGGAGGTCCTGAAAGGTTCATTATTTATTTCCCCCACTTTCTGAAGCTGCTCATTCAAGTACGGTCCTCAGACACTGCCAGCTTCACCAAGAGATAAAGCTCTTGCATTTATAAAGCACTTCATTATGTCCTGGAGACACCTTAAAGTGCTTCACCTCCAACTAAATACCTCTACATTGCAGTTGCTGTTGCAGAAGCGATCAATCTGACTTAAATGTTCAATAGGAGCAAGATAAGCAATTGTGAAGGAGCATCAGAGCAGAGACTGACCCTCTCCTCTAGCCAGGGCCCACAGATAGGCTTCCAGCAGCAGACAATGGACAATAATGAGGAGCATTAACCGTCACAGATTTTCCTTCAGAGGCTCCGAGACCAATGGGAGAACCTCTTTCTACTTTACCTAGTTCTGTACAAGCGAATGACCAAACCTTTGACCTTCATACGCTTAAAGCTAAGTTGAACGTAAAGTTGTGCTCACCAGCTATGCCATTAAAGAGCTCCTAAACATTAGTACAGAAGTACTCAAGTTAACCCAAACTTGCCGATTTCCTCTGCCTATTTTACCATTCTTTAGATCCTTGGGATTTGTCCCTGGTTGACAAGTAATACAAAGTAATGTTTACTCCAAATTGCATATCAATATTGCTAATAATATTAAGCTATTTTTAAATATGATAAGTTTAGAAATACCGCTTTCTGGGACTAACGATAATGCTGGCTGCACAATGGTGTGCATCAATGCAGCAAAAAATGTCTACAAATTGAGAGTTTGAAATGTCATACTCCAGCTTCCCCTCTATGGAAATAGTGGCAGTACTGCTTCAAGATGCATCGAACTCTGCAGTGCAGTACAGAAATAACCTCAGAGAATTCAACACATTTTAATCAGAAAGCTCTTGCACCTTAGAGTGCTTTTTTTTTTTTAGCCGGCCTACGAACCTATACTGGTTCTACATTGTTGTAACTTGAGCACAGAAGACAGTTCTACAAATTCCAAAGACAATATGTAAGAAAATACCAGTATCAGCCCCAGAATAACAGTTTGCGAAAAGCGTGGATTTCTAAGCCAGCACTCACCTGTAACATAGGGTAAGGATATTCCATACAGTAGACACTGAACATGCTTACAAGTTGCTGGAGGGCACTCGAATTAAGAGAACCACGGCACTGAAGCTGGGATGAGTGTGTGAATTGGTCTATCCGTCAATCGTGAACAGCTGTTTAAGGATTTGCGATGCACACAGTGCAGGCCTTCAGCAACGTGAGGAGGGGAGGCTCTGTGCCCGGGAACATGTTTTCAGCTGTTGCAATCAAACTTCTGTGAATTAACCCTCATGTCCTGGCCCTGAAGACTCGGTCTGTTTGTAGAGAAGGCAACTGCTTTCCCCACCCAAAAGCTTTTTTTAAAGTAATGCGCCTGCACTGTAATAGATACAAACAGGTGCACACTTGCCACTTTAGCTCAAACAGGCTTCACTTTTTACCCAGTAGAAAGCTGCAGGAACGCCTTTCAACAGAACATTCCAATCACTTTAAACATTGAGTTGTGTCGTTACTGAAGCAACATTTAAAAAGCAACACAGCTAATCTTGTTGAATTTCTTTGTGTAGCAGGAGAGACACTATTCACTAATATAAAACTTACAAAGTCTGACAAGGTTGCAGTGAACAAGTTAACCCTTCAGTATGTACAACAAGCCCATCGTTTAGTGTAGGAGATTAGCGATGTCTATTGTTCTAATATTTATGATTAATTAATTGGATTCTGCTATAAGAATTTGAAAAAACATTCCATTATCAACCCAACTATTGAATTTAAATTGTTATGGGTTAACATGGTTCTCTCCTACTTTGTTATTTTAATCAAACATTTTACACGCTTAAAAAGAAAACTAAATACAAAATCTGCCAGCTATTAGTGTTACATAACTCTGACATTGTTGCAGCAACGAACATATTTAACAATACAAATGCCTTTCATGTATGACACTGTTCCATGTGCTGTGTAAAATGGCTACTGCCCAAATCCCTTATTTACATATGACAGAGGTCATGTGAGTACGGTGAGCCACAGTGTCCAAAGGTATTTATCCAAATATCCCCTTTTTCAAAAAAAGCCAAAACAAATTTTATGCACTATAATTTGAAACTTACTTCAGACATAATCCACACAGAAACTTATCATAATCAACAAAAATCTGTTTGTTCTTTCTAGTCTGTCCCAATGCACACAATCGTTAAAGTGGAAGGGTCCTCTTATGCTCCTCGGGATGTTCAGCCCATTGCCGGGGCGGGTGTGGTTGCCGGGTGCCGCTGTGGTTGCTGGGGTGGGTGTGGTTACCGGGGCGGGTGTGGTTACCGGGGCGGGTGTGGCTGCCGGGGCGGGTGTGGCTGCCGGGGTGGGTGTGGTTACCGGGGCGGGTGTGGTTACCGGGGCGGGTGTGGCTGCCGGGGCGGGTGTGGCTGCCGGGGTGGGTGTGGCTGCTGTGGTGTTGTTGCTGATCCGCTACATTTGTTGAGGGGACGGTTGACCTCTGAGTCGGAGGGTCGTTCAGTCCCACGCTCACTTGGCAAAATCAGAACTTCCTCACCAGCTTCTCTGGTTGCACACAATTGCCTGTGACCATACATGTGGTCATTCATGTGGCTGGTTTAGCTCACTTGGCTAAATCGCTGGCTTTTAAAGCAGACCAAGCAGGCCAGCAGCACGGTTCAATTCCCGTACCAGCTTCCCCGGACAGGCGCCGGAATGTGGCGACTAGGGGCTTTTCACAGTAACTTCATTGAAGCCTACTCGTGACAATAAGCGATTTTCATTTTTCATTTTCATTTCACTTTGTCTGTATACAATAAAGGTGTCAATTGCTTCACATAGGTTCCAAGTTGACATGTGGACTGACCTTTGTTGAATGTTTGCACTCTGACCAACTTATCATCTCTCAGTTCTGGCAACAACATGGCAGCTTTACCAAAGTGAGGAATTTGGCTGTCATTAGATTTTGTCACTCACTCCTTTTACTACTCCTGGCTGTTGGGAGAGTTGTCTGGGTGTGGCGTGACATTAGTTGCTGGACTGAACAGCTTTCCATGCCTTCAGTCGGTGTGTTTCTCTAGATTGCCTTGAACACTGTTTTTGTGAGTGAAACGTGTGTCTAGTGTGTTGTGCAGGAATTGGCGCTGAGCCCCTAGCTGTTTGTAGTGTACATTGATGATCTAGAAATTAATGTGGGGGCTATGATCAATAAGTTTGCAGATGAGACACAAAGTGGTTTGAGGAGGAAAGCCTTAGATAACGGGACGTTTTCGAGGGCTAGTTAGATGGGCAGAACAGTGGCAAAAAGAAATTTAGCCCTGAAAGTGTGAGGTGCCACATTTTGGGAGTGATTGCGCAATGAACGGTAGGATGCTAGGAAATACAGAGGACCAGGGGGCCTTGGGCTGCATGTCCAAAGATCCCTAAAGGCAGGACAGGTAGATAAGGCATATAGGATAATTGCCTTTATTAACCGAGGTACAGAGTATAAAAGCAGGGAGGTTATGTTGGAGCTGTGTAAAACGCTGGTTCGGCTCCATCTGGAGTAATGTGTGCAGTTCGAGTCACCACACTATAGGAAGGATGAGATTGCACTGTAGAGGGTGTAGAGGAGTTTCACCAGGATGTTCCCTGGGCTGGAGCATTTCAGCTATGAAAAGAGGCTGTTTAGGCTGGAGTTGTTTTCCTTAGAGCAGAGAAGGCTGAGAGGGAGACCAGAGTGCCAAGTACAAAATGATGAGGGACTTAGATAGGGTAAATAGAAAGCCATTTTACCCCTTAGTAGAGGGGTCAATAACAAGGTGGCATAGATTTAAGGTAAGGGGCAGGAGATTTAGAGGTAAAACTTTTTCACCCAGAGTGTGGTGGGAGTTTGGAACTCACTGCCTGAAAGGGTGGTACAAGCGGGAACCCTCACAATATTTTAGGAGGATTTAGATGAGCATTTGAAATGCCACAGCTTACAAGGCTATGGACCAAGTGCTGGAAATAGGATTACAATAGATAGGTGCTTGATGGCCATGTTGAGCTGAAGGGCCTCTTTCTGTGCTGTAAAGTTCTGTGACTCTGTGATCTGTGCTGGTCTAATTGATTGTTTGATGATCCCTTCAGTAATTTTCACTGCTGCCTCAGTCTTTCCTTTTGGCTGTGAAGAGTGTGAAGGTGTGTAGGGCTGAATTTCCCAATCTTTCATGTGTGCCTGAATTCTTCACTCATGAACTGAAGGCCATTATCACTCATCACAATGCCATGATGACTGAAGTGTGCTCTCACTGGAAAATGGACGTGGCTTAATGCCCACTATCTGGAACTAAAAATGATCTTTCCTTCCATTATACTGCACTCTCAACTTAGTCTCGTGGGGTGAAAATGATTCCATCACGGAGTCTCAATTTTACCTTCAACAGCTTCATTTTCAGGTCACCACCTTGAGAGAATTTTCACAACTTTATGCTCTCCCTCTGAAAACATCATTTCAACAGTTACAAACCACCTTGTGACTTGACAGTGCCAACCACTTCCAGGCTGTAGAGTGATTCATCAGAATCGTCATCCAACATCTCTCTAGGAGCCATCTTCAGTTTGCTTTTCTTCTTTCCCCTTTGGTGCAAAGTGGTTCAGTTTGTTGTGGTGCTTTTTCCATGCTGAACATGCTTTATTTTCTTTCTTGTGGTGCCATCCACAGTATTTATATCTTCTAATCTGGCCTTGATCATTTTGCTGGCCCTTCTGCAAATTGTCCACGGACTTGTGCTAAGTAATGCCCCTCAATGCAGTGCAAAGTCTCTCCAGTCCCCCCATTAATATTCTTCAGGTGAAGATTAGCGACATTAGAGCTTCTGAAAATGGCAATGGTTTTCTTGAGTAAGTTTTTCTTCTCTCGGCAGACATCCCAGGATCTCTTGTTCCTAAGATAATCGTTTCTCTGAAGAGATCATCCTTTCATTGCCAAAACGAAGATTCAGCTAGGTATCTCACTGCAGCTACATACTGATCAATGTTCCCCCTCTCTTTCTGAGCTCTGGTGTTAGACACATGGCATTCCTAAATAATATTAGGTGGTTGAAAGTGGGTTTTCAAGGTCTCCAAAATTTCAAAGCCTGGCTTTCCTTGCTCCTCGCTAAGTCTAAGATACAATACTCCTCATTCTTATATATGCCAATGAATCCATTTAGGTACAGACATTTTACCTTTCAAACAATTTCTCAAATTTTTCATAATGACTTTCAATTAATGCAAGTGATGTCCTCTATTTATATTGGAGTGCTTCCCTGCGAATAGCTTATCTGTTAAGTGGTCTACATATTTGTTTGACAAAGCGAGAGAAGATAAATTCAAACTACTTTTAAAATGTTTCTTCAAGCTCATATCTGGAGGAGAAACATCATAGAAAGAATTCTTGCAAACATATCGACAGTGCAGGAGGAGGCCACTCGACCCATCGAATCTGCACCCGCCCTCTGAAAAAGCAGCCTACCTAGGCCCACTCCCCTGCCACTCCACCTAACTGTTGGACACAGAGCATGGCCAGTCCACCTAACCTGCAGGTTTTTGGACTGTGGGAGGAAACCGGAGGAAACCCACGCAGACACGGGGAGAACGTATAGACTTCACACAGACACCCAAGGCCGGAATTGAACCCAGGGCTCTGCCGCTGTGAGGCAGCAGTGCTAACCACTGTGCCACCTGCCCAGTTCACAACTGCTAGGACCATAGGAAGCTGGAGTGAACAAATCGTCAATTTCAACTAAAACTGGATTGGGGGGTGGAGGGGCAGTAATTAAAATTAAGTTGGGGATTTCACTATTCCTTCTTCACCAATTTGGCTGCATGCAATTTTAAATCTCAGGCGATAAGACCACCTGTCCCAACCCAGTTCTTTTTAAATAGGCAGATCGGACTCCAATAATGTAATCAGGGTACAATCTGCTACTTTTGCCTGCCAGGACAAATCTGCAGGAACAGAAGGCAGAGCCAGAAGGGGAGTTATTTTAATATTTTCTTTCCACACAGTATCTTGTGGGCCAGGAGAAGAAAGGTCGCTCAACCTGACCCTACAAGGAAACATTTCCCTTCCCACCCCCCCATCCCAGAGTGCCTCTCCCAACCGCTTCTCATGTGTCCCGAGCAGAAACGTCTCCTTTCAGCTAGTTTGATCGTTGTTGATTTAGAATAAAAGGTAACCGTGTTCACCTCCCAGACTGAAAATCTCTATTTTATTTCTATAAACCTCAATTTTCTTTTTTGGTTTAATGTTTAGATTACCCAATTATTTTTTCCAATTAAGGGGCAATTTAGTGTGGCCAATCCTCCGACGCTGCACATTTTTGGGTTGTGGGGGCGAAACCCACGCAGACACGGGGAGAATGTGCAAACTCCACACAGACAGCGACCCAGAGCCAGGATCGAACCTGGGACCTCAGCGCCGTGAGGCAGCTGTGCTAACCACTAGGCCACCGTGCTGCCCAATATAAACCTCTATTCTAACCTGTTACTTCTTGCAAACCAAATCATTTTCCATTATTGTCACAAGTATCTCTTGTCAAACCTGCGTTCTTGATCCACGTGTTGGCTTATGAGAAATCTGCTGTTATGGGAAATCTGCTGTTATGGGAAGACCCAGGTACGACGTCAAACAAGTAAATCTTAAACAAATGAGGCCTTGGACTTAACTAATATCTAGGTAACATTGTCCACATTGGACAATTGCTGTGGCCTATCAAGCAATAAAGCAGTGACTAATTTCCGTCTATACTTAACCAAACCAGCATGTGACTGGTGTCTTGGTATTGATAATCCACTCCACAGTTTTTCTGTGATCCTTATGATCATCAAAGCTAATCTCTCACAGCATCTCATTAGCATTCAGCCACATCCCAATCCCATGACTAATGTATGAAATATATTGGTGGAATAACAGAAAAACGCAATCCTAAAACATCTGACTTTTTTCTCACCAATTATCCATGTTAAGGGGGCAGGAACACAGCCAACCATAAGTGCTGTCTGCAGTTGCCTACTGGGAAGTGCTGCAGAGTGTTAGGTACCACCCGTATCTTTCGAGCTTCCTTTCTCCTTGCAGAGAGACACCGTAGCCTCCGATCTGCATTGCTCAGATTACAATTGAGCAAGCAGACATTAAACTTGCTTTGGGTGGCTCTGTGTATTTGGGGTGCTCAGCAGATTTCAAATTCATTTTTTTTAAATCTTGAAACTACAAAAGGTTTGTTTCAATTCACTGTCAAATTGAGAATTGTTATCTTTGCCATAATTAGTGCTATTCTGCAAAAATAGAAAAATCAACCAGGCAATTCAGGAGAAACACTCTCTAGAGTTACAGTTTTAAAAAAGTCATTACATAGCACATTATTTACGAACAAAATCAAAGACAGAATGGCTTCATCTTTCCTCGCAGCATGGCATATGTTAGCCAGCCCGGCAGGTTGGCTCCATGCCAGGGATTTTCTACTTCCCCCCAATAACAGATGAGCCACTATCAGCGCTCTACACAACAGCTGCCTGTATGCCAGCATCATCCCCTGTCCGTTGCTAACTGTAATCTAGTGCCTCTGATTTAATACTGTAATTACTTCTAATGTTGTATGGAAGAGATAAATGTTCAAGATCTGTTCACCCAGAACAGGATGATGACAAAAAACAGCAATCCTATTAACTGCTGGACCACGAATACAGTTACTTCCTGGCTGAAGCTTGCAATAAAAAATGGACAAACCAAAAATGCAACAATTTTGGTAAAAGACCAGCAAGAAAATTTGGTATTGGAGCCTATTTTATCTTCAGCCAACCTTGAAGAATAGGAAAAATTGTAATTTTAGCGGTGAAAGTGAATGTTTGACTTTTTGTCGATTGGGATGCCATCATTCGCTTCCACCAAACCTTCACCCAGGATAGTCCAAGATGGAGTTCATCTTCCTTCCTCCATCATCCTAGCAGCCAATGATTGGCTGAGCATAGGCTTCCAGTAAAACTCTACCACATCAAGGTGACGTGTCACAGTTTCAAAGCACTCATTAAAGGCTAATACTCGCAGCCCTGAGGATTGACCCTATTAACCATCAGATTAGAAAATGAATGTTCACCGTCTGCATAGTATTGCTTAAACTCCACAGCCATTTCAAATCATTAATGAGCAGGGCAGCACGGTGGCGCAGTGGGTTAGCCCTGCTGCCTCACAGCGCCAAGGTCCCAGGTTCAATCCCAGCTCTGGGTCACTGTCCGTGTGGAGTTTGCACATTTACATAGAATTTACAGTGCAGAAGGAGGCCATTCGGCCCATCGAGTCTGCACCGGCTCTTGGAAAGAGCACCCTACCCAAGGTCAACACCTCCACCCTATCCCCATAACCCAGTAACCACACTCAACACTAAGGGCAATTTTGGACACAGGGCAATTTATCATGGCCAATCCACCTAACCTGCACATCTTTGGACTGTGGGAGGAAACCGGAGCACCCGGAGGAAACCCACGCACACACGGGGAGGATGTGCAGACTCCGCACAGACAGTGACCCAAGCCGGAATCGAACCTGGGACCCTGGAGCTGTGGAGCAATTGCGCTATCCACAATGCTACTGTGCTGCCCTAATTCTCCCCGTGTTTGCGTGGGTTTCTCCCCCACAACCCAAAGATGTGCAAACTAGGTGGATTGTCCATGCTAAAATGACCCTTAATTGGAAAAAATGAATTGGGTACTCTAAATTTATAAAAAAGAAACAAAAAAAATCATGAATGAGCAGTTTACGGCACAGATTTCAATATGGAATCACTGAGAGAGGGGGTTACAGTCTTTAAAACAAATGAAGGGCAGACTGAACCCTCGCTGTTCCTGATGTATCAATGTTTCAGGATGACATCATACTGTAATACCGTTTGCATAGGGGCCCACAAACAAAGAGCAATGACTGAATAATGCTGCTGAATTACCGCGCTGCAACTCTTATTTCCACACTGACCTTTTTTTCAGGGTAGGTAGGTGTGTATAGGTGATTCACGAAGATCCTCTGCATACAGGCCAATAACTCATTTATGTTGTCATGACAATTAAATAGTGGTAAAGAGTCTTGTTTTTAAATCATTATTTTTATCCGCTTCCTCTAATTTTCTACCCTTGTCCCTTTCCTCCTGAGAAGAATGACTTTTGGTGGGATACAGTTCGCCAGGTGAAGGTTACCTTCCTCGATCTCCCTCAAATGATCATATTTTGTGTAAGTTCCAGCGTGCTTTTCAATCATGCGGATACCTCATCTGATTCTCCTCTCAACTACGTTCTCTCATTTAATTACAGCAGAATTCTTTGGTTACTCGGTAAGATCTTGAATTCAAGATGACTTTTTTAAAATATAAATTTAGAGTACCCAATTAATTTTTACCAATTAAGGGGCAATTTAGCGTGGCCAATCCACCTAGCCTGCACATCTTTGGGTTGTGGGGGCGAAATCCAAGCAAACACAGGGAGAATGTGCAAACTCCACACGGACAGTGACCCAGGGCCAAGATCGAACCTGGGACCTCAGCGCCGTGAAGCAGCAGTGCTAACCACTGCGCCACCGTGCTGCCCCGAATTCAAGATGACTTTTGACCAAATTCAATTTTAGCCCCCAACCTTATCCATCTACCCACATTCCTGGGCTAGAACAATAATCAGACCTGGCATAGTCTGATAACATGTATGATGTGAAGTCGAAATTATAATACTCAGGGGGAAAAAAAATCAGATATTATAAGTTCAGATCATATCACGGCAAATTGTGAAACTAATTGATTATATCTGTGTATTTGAGAAAATGACGATGAAAGCTGCCAAGGTTAGGAAGCTGTCATTTCTACCTGCTCTAATCTGCACACACTCCAAAAATGTCAGCACATTCAGCCAGGGGTCTCATCGATATTACACTGATGCTGTGCTTTGAAATGGCTTGGCAAACCATTCAATTGGAAACAACTGCTAATAGGTAACTCACTATCCTTACAACTGGTGATAGGAAGTGAATAAATGCAGCCTTAGACGTGCTACCCACATCTTTTAATCTGCAAGAAAGCAGTGCAGCACTCCCTCAGTACTGTACTGACAATCTCCATTATTGAGCTCAAGTCCTAAAGTGGTGCTTGAACCTTGAACTGGAATCTTGTGACTAAAAGGCAACATGGCTATCACAGAGTAAGGATAGGATTAGACTATTTATATTTCTCGTTGATATTCACTCACCTACTATCCTTCACTGTCTGCATTTCAACAATACATCAATCCAATCGTGCTGTGCCTTGCGTTATGACAGACAGTAATAAATGTCTTCCTGAAATTCAGGTAGAGAACATCCACTAGATCTGCAACCTTCAGTAAATTTCTCCCAGTGCAGTCAACTAACACAACCAAACCAGATTATCTGATCATTTGTCTCAGTGTGCAAATTGCTGCCGTCTCATGTTACAACAGTGATTGCAATTCAAAAATATATCATTGGTACTAAAGTATCATGAAATGCACGATATAAATACAAGTTTTACTTTATTTCTTTCCTTTCATTAGCTATTCACGAAACTTAGCTTATAAATAGCAAAACCTCCAGCTTCCCAATGACATGGTTCACTGGGGAAGCAAGCAGATCTCTGAAAAAGCCACGAGGAGTTGCACAATAAAGTTGGATATAACAGTCCCCCATCGACAAGACATACTCTGTGATTAAGTATCTCTGCTACTCAGTAAGCTCTCTCTGCCCTTATATTCTCCCTCACCAGGGTTTGGCTGCCATTGTGCATTTCCCAGATGATAGATCATAGGTACAAAAATCAGAGGAGATTGTTTCTCCAGCTTGACACCATTGCGTAAGAAAGTTACTGAAATATATATAGGTACTTTTTGCAATCAATGTGGTGACTCGAATCTGACTCCAGGCTCCAGTTATATCTCAGCAAATTAAATTCCCTAATTTGGGCTGAAGTAGCTGCTGTTTATTGCTCATGTAATCCTTAGGAAAAAAGTACTTGATTCATTTGGCAACGAAGTAATTCAGATTGTGCAGATGTGCTGGCATCAGTGCAGAGCAGGGGCGATCGATGGACCTATCCTGCAAACTTCAGCCAACAGAATTCCAGTCAAAGATGCTCTGAGGTAGGTCTCCATACTTGTCAAACCTTTCCTTCACAAGTACTGCAGTGCTGTTAATTACACTTGAGAGAAGTAACCTTCTCTTAAAAATACTTTCTTACAGTACCATATGCAAAAGACGCACAAGTCGGGGTGGCACAGTGATTAGCACTGCTGCCTCATGGCACCGAGGTCCGGGGTTCGAACCCTGCCCTGGCCCACTGTCCGTGTGGAGTTTGCACATTCTCCCTGTGTGTGTGGGCTGCACCACCACAACCCAACGGTGTGCGGGGTAGGTGGATTGGCCGCACTAAATTTCCCCCTAACTGGAAAAAACAATTCAAACAAAAGCTATTTTTTACTGGCTAGAAGAATGACTTTTATTTTGAAGTTGTACCTCCTTTAACATATTTCTTCATACGAAAATGGCGAATGTAAAATGGCGTGCAAGTAATTTTGCTATAAAAAAAAACTTGGCGACTGAAGCACATAGTTTTTGTCACCGTCTTTGATGTTCCAAAAAGACTTGCTGTTTGCAATTAAGGAATCTGGTTTGCAGACCAGAAATTCCAACAACGCATGGTCTTCACATCAGTTGAATCAATCTCAACTAACGCTGGTAATGGCTACCAGCTGAATCACAAACCATGTACTGATTGTCCTGGTTACTAACTATTCTGACCAATTTACTAAAATCTTTACTGAAATAAGGGAAGGCAAAACTTTAGGTTTTCAGGAGTGAATTATAATCTGACCTCGATATAAATGTATCAAAGAGGCAGGAAACTATGGAAAGTGGATTAAGTTAGTTTATCACACTGCAGTTACATCCACTCAGTTCAAAATATTCATTTCAAAATTCCAGTTAATCTTCAATTAGAACAAACCACAAGGACTCTGGGATGCAATTAGTCCAAGTCCTCACTCGTCCCTTACTCGGTATAGAGTCAGCAGTGATAACACATTATAAATAGTTTTAATATAGGCAGGCCTATGGTGTGATGTATTGAACAGGACAAGTTATTCTCCATTTTATATAAACATCCAGGGGGGAAAAAACCTCCTGGAAAATTATTAAGTGCTATCCAGACACTTTGTTGCTTGATCAGAACACCACATGAAGGTCTTTAGAGTTTGTTTAAATAGGATATAAAAGTACAGAAAATGGCCGCGAAACTGGTTTGACTAGCTACACAGCTTCTGTTGGCAGTTTGTCATAACACAATAAAAACTAAATAATTAAAATAAATTACCAAGGTTTCTTTTCACAGAATCCCTACACTGCAGAAGGAAGCCATTCCTCCCATCGGGTCTATACGGACCCTCTGAATGAGCTCCCTACCTAGGCCCAAACCCCACACTATTCCCGGAACCCCACCTAGGGCCAATTTAGCTTGGCCAATCCACCTAGCCTGCACATTTTTGGACTGTGGGAGGAAACCCATGCAGCCACCGGGAGAAATTGCAAATTATATGTGGGGAGAAAGTGCAAACACCACACAGTCACCCAAGGTCGGAATTGAATCCGGGTCCCTGGCGCTATGAGGCAGTAGTGCTAACCACTGGAGCCAAAATCCTATAGTGTTCCTACAGTTTTCTACAAATCCTACAGTTTTCATTTCATTTTTCAGTGTTCTGATGAAAGTTTCTGAAAAATAATTTACCGTGGCCAATTCACCTGCCCTGCACATTTTTTTTAAAATTTAGCGTATCCAATTATTTTTTTCCAATTAAGGGGCAATTCAGCGTGGCCAATCCACCTAACCTGCACATCTTTGGGTTGTGGGAGTGAAACCCACACAGGCACGGGGAGAACGTGCAAACTCCACACGGACAGTGACCCAGAGCCGGGATTCGAACCCGGGTCCTCGGCACCGTGAAGCAGCAGTGCTAAACACTGCGCCACCGTGCTGCCCCGCCCTGCACATCTTTGAGACCCACGCAGACACGGGGGGATTGTGCAAACTCCACATGGACAGTGACCCAGGGCTGGGATCGAACCTGGGACCTCGGCACCGTGAAGCAGCAGTGCTAACCACTGCGCCACCGTGCTGCCCCGTTCTGATGAAAGGTCTTTTTGTTTTTATAAATTTAGAGTACCCAATTAATTTTTTCCAATTAAGGGGCAATTTAGCGTGGCCAATCCACCTACCCTGCACATCTTTGGGTTGTGGGGGTGAAACCCACGCAAACACGGGGAGAATGTGCAAACGCCACACGGACAGTGACCCAGGGCCGGGATTCGAACCTGGGACCTCGGCGCCGTGAGGCAGCAGGGCTAACCCACTGCGCCACCGTGCTGCCCCTGTCTGATGACAGGTTGACCTAAAATGTTAACTTTGTTTCTCTCCACAGATGCTGCCCGACTTGCCGAGTATTTCTAGCATTTCTGTTTTTTTACTATATTTCCAACATCTGCAGTAGTTTGCTTTTATACTACACTGCCACATGAACACTGGCCCCACTGTCACCATGAATATCCTGAATAGAGAAGATTGGTCGAGGGAGGAATGCCCTAAACCAGAATGAAGTCTTACAACACCAGGTTAAAGTCCAACAGGTTTGTTTCAAACACTAGCTTTCGGAGCGCAGCTCCTTCCTCAGGTGAATGGAGAGGTATGTTCCACATCATGACTAAACCAGAATATAATTGCATAACTTGCAGACAATCTCTGTATTTTGTGAAAGTTATTAGCTGCTTCCTGCTGGTAAGGAGGGAATGTAACTGTCATACAGACTGCAAGATTCCAAGGTTTGATCCCTGTTGGTGCTCAACTAGCTAACCAGGACCATGGTTGGGATTCTACAATCGTCTTCAGAGTGTGAGCAATCAGCTGGAAATCCTGTTTCTGGTCTGTATTAACACATTATTGTTAGAAAGGGGGATGTACATGAGATCAAGATTGTGATGCATTCAAAGCTTCAAACACACACCTTCGAACCCAAAGTGGTCACTCAGGTGAAGTTACAAAGCGCAAACATTGCCTGAGGGAGTGTAATCCAATCAAGAATCCCAAACTTCAGGAGAGGTGGAATGTCAGTGATTCACCAGCTCTTTACTGAAGAGAACACAGGAACAAGGAGGCCATTTTGTCCCTTAAAGCCGTTCCACAATTCAATGAGATCATGGCTGATCTGAGACCTCCCTCCACAAACCCATCTTTACCCCATATCCCTCAATACCTTATTAATCTCACATTAAAAACTGATTCAACATCAACTGCTGTTTGAGCAATAGTGTTTCAAGCACCGAATAACCATTGAATGTAGGAATGTTTCTTAATTACAGTCCTGAAATTTCTGGTTTTGATTTTTAGACTTTGCCTTTTTGTTCTTTTAGCAGTCAGAGAGGAGCGCGGGGAGGAGAGTTAAAACAAATGGTTTATTGTCGAAGTGAATTTATAATAGTAACGGTCCAGTTCCAGCCGGGACTAACCTATAGCTCGTCTCCTCCCTGGGCTGGCCTTTCATGTCCAGAGATATTTATCCTGCTAATGGGCCTCCGCCCATCGTATTCGTACTCCAGAGGCTCACAGAGAGACTAATCAAGTCAACCCCATGGGGGTTATAACAGTTTTAGATTCCCCCTTCAGCGGAAAGTTTCACTCTCCCTTATCCATGCTCCTTAACATCCTGAAAACTTTGACTAAATCTTCCTCATGGGATAGAGGTCATAGAATCCCTGCAGTGCAGGAGGCAGCCATTCGGCCCATCGAGTCTACACTCACCCTCTGAAAGAGAACCCTACCTTGGCCCACTCCCCCGTCTTATCCCCCTATGACCAATCCACTTAACCTGCACATCTTTGGACTCCTAATTCTTTTAAAACCAGGGAATACAATGCTAGTTTTGTGCAATTTCCTCTTGTAATTTACCACTTGGCATCCTGGTGTAATCCCTGTATATCTACGCTACACTCACTCCAAGGCCAACGTATGCTTCCTAGTGTGTGACATCCAGAAGCAAACACAGTGCTGAGGTTTGGTTGAACCAGGGCTTTGTGTGACATTAGCCTGTCTTCCAATTTCTTGTACTGCAGTCCTCAAGATATGAGATATGAAGGCCAGTATTCATAGAAACATAGAACATAGAAGCAGGAGGAGACCATTCGGCCCTTCGAGCCTGCTCTGCCATTCATTATGATCATGGCTGATCCACCACCCCCCCCCCCCCCCCGCCAAATCCCTTGATCCCTTTAGCCCCAAGAACTATATCTAATTCCTTCTCGAAATTACACAACGTTTTGGCCTCAACTACTTTCTGTGGTAGTGAATTCCACAGATTCACCACTCTCTCTGGGTGAAGGAATATCTCCTCACCTCAGTCCTAAAAGGTTTGGCCCTTATCCTCAAACTATGACCCCTATGACCCCTAGCTCTGGACTCGCCCACCATCGGGAACATTCTTTCTGAATCTACCCTGTCTAATCCTGTTAGAATTTTCTATGAGGTCCCCTCTACTCCAATGAATATAATCCTAACCGACTTAGTCTCAGTGTCTCCTCATAGGAGAGTCCCACCATCCGAGGAATCAGCCTGGTAAACCTTCGCTGTGCTCCCTCCATAGCAAGAACATCCTTCCTTAGATAAGGACACCAAAACTGCTCACAATACTCCAGCTGTGGCCTCACCAATGCCCTGTACAATTGCAGTAAAACATCCCTCTACCTGTACTCAAATCCTCTCGCTATGAAGGCCAACATACCATTTGCCTTCTTTACTGCCTGCTGTACCTGCGCGCTTACTTTCAGCGACTGATGCACAAGGACACCAAGGTCTCACTGAGTATCCACCTCTCTCAATTTACAGCCATTCAAATAATAATCTGCCTTCTTATTTTGCTACTGAAGTGGATAACCTCACATTCATCCACATTACACTGCATCTGCCGTGCATATGCCCACTCACTCAGCCTGTCCAAATCCCGCTGAAGCATCTCTACATCCTCCTCACAGCTCACCCTCCCACCCCACTTTATCATCTGCAAATCTGGGGTTAATACATTTAGTTCCCTCGTCCAAATCATTAATATATAATGTTAACAGTTGGGGTCCTAGCACAGATCCCTGCGGTATCCCACTCGTCACTGCCTGCCAATCAGAAAAAGACCCATTTATTCCAACTTTTTGCTTCCTGTCTGCTAACCAGCTTTCTATCCATCTCAAGACACTACCCGTAATCCTTTTTTAAAATAAATTTAGAGTACCAAATTCATTTTTCCAATTAAGGGGCAATTTAGCATGGCCAATCGACCTACCCTGAACACCTTTGGGTTGTGGGGGTGAAACCCACACAAACACGGGAAGAATTTACAAACTCCACACGGACAGTGACCCAGAGCCGGGATCAAACCTGGGACCTCGGCGCCGTGAAGCAGCAATGCTAACCACTGTGCCACCGTGCTGCCCCCACTATCCGTAATCCTAATGCGGTTTAACTTTACATATTAACTGCTATGTGAGACCTTGTCGAAATTCTTCTGAAAGTCTAATTAAACCACATCCACCGGTTCTCCCTGGTCAACTCTACCAGTTACATCTTCAAAGAATTCTTGTAGATTTGTCAAGCATGATTTGCCTTCTAGGAATCCATGCTGACTTTGTCTGATTACACCACTGCTTTCCAAATGCTGTGCTATGAAATCCTTGATAATTGACTCCAGCAACTTCCCTACTGCCGACGTTAGGCTCACTGGTCTATAGTTCCCTGCTTTCTCTCTACCTCCCTTTTTGAATAGAGGGGTTAAATTCGCCACCCTCCAATCTGTAGGAACCATTCCAGAGTCCAAAAATTGTGGAAAATGACCACCAATGGATCTACTATTTCTGGAGCTATTAGCCTTTTTCATTATCTTCTGTACCGGTCCAAAGCCCAGATACAAGTGTACGCCCAACAACGTCTCTACTTCCCACAGAAGCTAAAGAAATTTGGCATGTCTGCATCGACTCTCACAAACTTCTAAAAATGTGCGATAGAGAGCATCCTATCCGGCTGCATCACAGCCTGGTACGGCAACTGCTCGATCCAAGATTGCAAGAAACTGCAGAGTGTGGTGAACTCAGCCCAGCGCATCACCCAAGCTTGCCACCTCCACATTGATTCTGTCTACACCTCCCGCTGCCTCAGGAAGGCAGACAGCATTATCAGGGAACCCTCCCACCCAGGCATTGCCTCTTCCAGACCCTTTCATCAGGCAGAAGGTACCGAAGTCTGAAGACTCGCACATCCAGACATAGGAACAGCTTCTTCCCCACAGCTACAAGACTCCTCAACGACTCCCCCTCGGACTGATCTGTTCCCTGTAAGAACACTATTCACGATGCCCTATGCTGCTCTTGCTCATGTATTTGCTTTGTTTGGCCCCTTGTTCCGCACTGTAACCAATCACTGTTTGTCGATGTACCATTCGTCAATGTTCTCTGTTGATTATTCTCTTTGTATACAATGGCTGGTTTAGGTCACTAGGAGCTGGTTTAGCTCACTCGGCTAAATCGCTGGCTTTTAAAGCAGACCAAGCAGGCCAGCAGCACGGTTCGATTCCCGTACCAGCCTCCCCGGACAGGCGCCGGAATGTGACGACTAGGGGCTTTTCACAGTAACTTCATTGAAGCCTACTCGTGACAATAAGCGATTTTAATTTAATTTCATTCATGTACGTACTGTATACATTCCCTCGGCCGCAGAAAAATACTTTTCACTGTACTTCGGTACATGTGACAATAAATCAAATTAATCAATCAATCAATCAAGCTAATCACTCCTCCACCACACCCCCCTCCTGCCGGAAGCACATCCTCCAAGTTCTTCTGACGGTATGGGGTGAGATGCAAAGATCCTAAACAATGATGCTTCCCATTCTGCAAGTTTAAATTACTATACTTTCTAATCTAATGACTTCATTATATCTTTTTAAAAAATAAATCACCATAATGCTTGTGTTTCTTGGACCTGCCTTTTTAAATTGGAAGGATAGTCGTCAAAAAGAGGTTTGAGAGCAATTATGAACATAGGGATATTCTTATAGATCATGGATTCTTAAATACAAGGATATTAATTACTGTCAAATAATATTTGTTACATTTTCTGGATTTGCTCACATTGATAATCATCCATCTTTTAGCTGTAATTACGAGGCAGCTGAAGAATGGGCATTTCCTGATATTCATGTTAAGGCACAGGAAAATCCACTGATCACTCGACTTAATTGTTAATCTCGCAGGTGAGATTTGGAAAGATGTATTATATAAAAACACAGACTACAACAAGGAACAGAGGAAGCCTTTCAAATCCTCTAGCCTGTTCCTATTCTAAATTAGATCATAGCTGATCTTTAACCAACACCATTTAGTGACTTTTAGACAATCTTCGTTCATTATCGTTACTTAACAAAACTCTAATTTTGTTTTGAATTTTTCGCTTGATCCTCACCCTCAACAACTTTGAGGGAGAGAGTTCCAGTTTCCAATATCCTTAATCTAAAGGAATGTTTCGTTACATCAGACCGAACAATTTCATTTTGGTCCGTGCTCCTTCAAAACTTACCTTTCAGTTTCCTTTACATTGGAAATAGGCCACCACACATGGCTTTCCTCTTCTGTGCATCACATAGAATCCACAGCGCAGAAGGAGGCCATTCGGCCCATCGAGTCTGCACCAACCCACTTAAGCCCTCACTTCCACCCTACCCCCGTAACCCAATAACCCCTCTGAACCTTTTTTATCATGACCAATCCACCTAACCTGCATGTCTTTGGACTAATTTTGGACATATTGAAATAAAAACCTCTACACTATACCCTACTCTTAACTCTTCCTTACCTGGAACCTCAAAACACCCCGTCTATTCTTCCTCATTAATCCTTTATCAACCGTACAACCACTCTGCACTATGTTATTTAGCTGCACAT
Organism: Scyliorhinus canicula; assembly: GCF_902713615.1. NCBI lineage: Eukaryota > Metazoa > Chordata > Chondrichthyes > Carcharhiniformes > Scyliorhinidae > Scyliorhinus > Scyliorhinus canicula. The sequence goes on along the minus strand of NC_052168.1, from coordinate 1,440,045 downwards.
TAAATTTCTTACTTACATTTTTCAAAAGAATTGGCAGCACATTTACCAGCATTATAATGCAAACCGTTGGTAATTAGCTTACGACCCTGGGGATAGTTTGCACCATGTAAATGCTCCAGCGCTGTACAGACAAATTCTTCCTTATTCATAAATAAAGTGGAAATTGCAGCATCCTCTGTGCAAAATGGGTTTACTTTGTACAAGGGCAGCACGATAGCACAGTGGTTATTACTGTTGCTTCACAGCGCCAGGGTCCCAGGTTCAATTCCCGGTTTGTGTTACTGTCGGTGCAGAGTCTGCACGTTCTCCCCGTGTCTGCGTGGGTTTCCACCGGGTGCTCCGGTTTCCTCCCACAAGTCCTGAAAGACATGCTGTTAGGTAATTTTGAACATTCTGAATTCTCCCTGTGTACCAGGACAGGCGCCCAAGGGTTTTTCACAATAACTTCCTTGCAGTGTTAATATAAGCCAACTTGTGACACTAATAAAAGATTTTTTTTGTTTTATAAATTTATAGTACCCAATTAATTTTTTCCAATTAAGGGACAATTTAGCGTGGCCAATCCAGGATGGATCCACACAGACAGTGACCCAAAGCTGGGATCAAACCTGGGACCTCGGCGCCGTGAGGCAGCAGGGCTAACTCACTGCGCTACCGTGCTGCCCCAAAAGATTATTAAATAAAAGATCATGGACATATTGCTTGGTACGGTGGCACAGTTGTTAGCACTGCTGCGTGAGGGACACGAGTTCAATCCCAACCTGTCTGTCTGGAGTTTGTACTTTCTCCTTGTGTCTGCATGGGTTTCCTCCGGGTGCTCCGGTTTCTTCCCACAGTCCAAAGATGTGCAGATTAGGTGGACTGGCTGTGATAAATCACCCCTTAGTGTGTCCGGAGGTTAGGTGGGGTCCAGGAGATCGGGCTGGTGAGTCGGTTGATGTTGGGTGCTCTTTCAGAGGGTCGGGGCAGACTCAATGGGCCAAATGGTCTCCTTCTGCACTGTCGGGATTCTATGATTCGAAGTATATCCTGGATATGCAATGAGGAGTCATGAAAGGGACAATTTAGCGTGGCCAATCCACCTATCCTGCACATCTTTGGGTTGTGGGGGTGAAACCCACGCAGACACGGGGAGAATGTGCGAACAGACGCTCATTCCTGTAAGTAAAGCTGACCAGTTAACTGAAGCAATTTAATCTCTGCACATTGCATACCCACTCAGAAGGCTGACAAGTTATAATTCACAGCCGGCCATCACATCCTATTTATAGCACACACAAGTTTGTTGATATAAAAAAGGTCATGTTCTTTGCAGGGCTCATTTAAATCCACACCAAAAAGATCACCAAACTAATTTACAGCAATTTACTGCACTGAGGTTTGCGAAGGACTGAAGCAAAAGGGGTGTGGAGAGAGAGAGAGAGACAGAGAGAGAGGGAGAGAGAGAGGGAGACAGAGGGAGAGAGAGAGAGAGAGAGGGAGAGAGACAGAGAGAGAGGGGGAGAGAGACAGAGAGAGAGGGAAAGAGAGAGAGAGAGAGAGAGAGAGAGAGAGGGAGAGAGAGAGGGAGAGAGGGAGAGAGAGAGAGAGAGAGAGAAAGGGAGAGAGAAATAAGCAAAGACCTTTCTTCCAGGGGTGCTGTTCAATATTGTTCCATACTGAGCAACTGAGATGTTTTATAGTACCTCTAAACTCCAATTGAGGCACCTGCTTGTCTCCCAACTCCCTCTTCCAGCTCCCAGATTAGGCATTAAATGCACAGTGCTGGATTCAGTTCTCTGGTGGAGTGAAGTGAAGGCTGTTGCAGGCAGCATGACATTATTGCTTCAGACGTGCAGTGGCTAATACAATAACCACCCATGCATGCAGAGATTCATGTGTTTCCAATAAACTGTTATGTATAAATGTGGATAGCAATGCAGCTAGTTCAGTCTCCTACAACCCAGACAAAATAACAGAGTTACGTAAGAGGACCAAAGCAGAGTTGCCAACCCACCTTTAATAGTGCTAAAATCTCCTGAAACGGAGGACTGGGTTCCCAGCACTGCCGTGGTTGACAGCGCTCTCAACCGTGTCCAGCCCATCTCCCGCACCTCTGCCCTCATCTCCTCTCCTCCTTCCCAGAACCAGGATAAGGTCTGCCATGTCCTCACTTTTCACCCCACCAGCCTCCGCATTGCAAGAATCACCCTCTGCTAGGTCCGCCAACTCCAGCCTGATGCCACCACCAAACACATCTTCCCATCAGCATGTGCAAACTCAACATGGACAGTGACCCAGAGCCGGGATCGAACCTGGGACCTCGGCGCCGTGAGGCAGCAGGGCTAACCCACTGCGCCATTGTGCTGCACCGCATCCTTGTACTTTCATTTCTCACAGGTCAGAGATGGGGCAAAACTGTAGGGAACGTTCAGTAATTAAGTTTACAGGATCCTTGTTCCAATCTAAATAGAATTAGTTCTGAGATTCTGGGACACAATGCTCAGAATGCACTGCTAGACTATGACCCATCCATTTGAGGAAACAAGCGAGAATCACAGAAGTGGTTCCTTGCATATTGGCTGTGAATTTAGTAATTTATTTTCTTCATTCACCAGTCGCTCTGTTGAAAATGAATAGACAGATGAAACATTGCATTTTAAAAACGCGTTGACTAAATTCTAAAATGTGCCATAGCAAAATGGTGCATTTCAGGAAAGATTTTTAAATTGCAGAGAAACATTCAAATTCATTCTTGAAAAATAAGAGGTTACAATTTTCTCCAAGAGATTGCTTCTAGCTTCAATGAGAAAATTAGCAGGCTTTTTTGGAAAGGTCAGGCTGTTCTTTTTAATGCTGCTAAATCTAAATGATGAAGCGGACTGTCTTTTTCCCAAGCAGCTTTCCGATGCAGTGACTGTCTCTATGAAAGATAGCAGAGGGACAGGAAACACCCATCATTAGAATCATTCTCTCATTGAAATTTATCAGCAATTTTTTTCCATCTTTAGAAATCAGAATGCAATCTTGTTACGTTTATTTTAATGATAACGGATACAAATAATAACTGTGTGAATTTGGTCTGGACAAGCGTAATTTATTCAGTCTACCAGCAGAAATCTGGCCAATCAGGACTCACCTGCAATAGCCAGTTTGCACTTGATAAGTGGTTTGATGGGCACTTAACTACTGAAGTAATGGCCAAGAATGTTAATCCTGCTCTGAACAGCAGGAAATAAGCGAAGCAGAACACTGAAATCGCACACCATGATTAACTGACACCACTTTTCCAATTATGGAAGATAATTTTAATATCTTAGGTGCTCAACCAAAAGTTTTAAAAATTCATTATGGGATGTGGACGTCACTGGCTAGGCTAGGGTTTATTGTCCATCCTTAATTGCCTTGAGAAGCTGATGGTGAGCTGCCTCTTGAACCGCAACAGTCCCTGTGGTGTAGGTACACCCTCAGTGATGCTAGGGAGGGAGTTCCAGGATAGTGACCCAGTGACAGTCAGGAACGATGATATATTTCCAAGTCAGGATGGTGAGTGACTTGGAGGAGAACATCTAGGTGATGGTGTTCTCCTGTGTTTTCTATCCTTGTTCTTCTAGATGGTAGAGGCCATGGGTTTGGAAAGTGTTGGTAATCAGGAAGGCCAATGGAATGTTGGCCCTTGTTTCACTGGGGTTGGAGTATACGAGTCGGGAAGTCTTGTTGCAGCTGTACAAGGTACTGGTGGGACCACATCTGGAACACTGGGAGCAGTTTTGGTCCCGTTATTTAAGTAAAGATATTATTTCATTGGAGGAGGTTCAGAGAAGGTTCACTAGGATGAATCCCCGGGGTGGAGGGATCGTCTTGTGAGCAAAGGTTAAACAGGTTGGGACTCGTTGGGACAGGTTTAGAATGCGAGATGATCTCATTGAAACATAGAGCATTCTTAGGGGGCTGACAGGGTAGATACGAGAGGATTTTTCCCCTCATGGGAGAGTCTAGAACCAGAGGGAAGAGTCTCAGAATAAAGGGGTGTCAGTTTAGGACTGGGATGCGGAGGAATCTCTGCTCTCTGAGGGCTTAGTGTCTCTGGTACACATTCTCACAGAGAGCCGAGGGGGCAGAGTCCTTGTGTACATTTAAGGCTGAGATAGATCAGTAAGGGAAAGGATTACAGGTAAAGGGCAGGAAAGTGGACACGAGGAATGGCGGATTAGCCACGATCCTATTGAATGGCGGAGCAGGTTAGAGGGGTGAAAGGCCTACTCATAGAACATAGAACAGTACAGCACAGAACAGGCCCTTCGGCCCTCGATGTTGTGCCGAGCCATGATCACCCTACTTAAACCCACGTAACCCGTATACCCGTAACCCAACAATCCCCCCATTAACCTTACACTACGGGCAATTTAGCATGGCCAATCCACCTAACCCGCACATCTTTGGACTGTGGGAGGAAACCGGAGCACCCGGAGGAAACCCACGCACACACGGGGAGGACGTGCAGACTCCACACAGACAGTGACCCAGCCGGGAATCGAACCTGGGACCCTGGAGCTGTGAAGCATTGATGCTAACCACCATGCTACCGTGAGGCCCCATACTCCTGGTCCTATTTCTTGTGGTCTAATGAGCCTTAGTGAGTTTCCACAGTGCATCTTGTAGGTGGTACACACACTGCCACTGTTTGTCAATGGTGGAGGGAGTGCCAATAACGCCTGGATGGCGTATAGCTTCTTCAGTATTGTTGGAGCTTCATCCATCCAGGCTATTGGACTCGACTTGCCCCTTGTAGACGGTTGACAGATTTTGGGGGTTAGGAAGCGAATTACTCGCCACAGGATTCCGAGCTTCTGATCTACACTTGTAGCCACAGTATTTATTTGGCTAGTCCAGTTCAACAGACACCCCAGGACCTTGATAGTGGGGGATTCGGCAACGGTGATGCCATTGAATGTCAAGGGGGCAAGTGAAATGAAATGAAATGAAAATCGCTTGTCACAAGTAGGCTTCAAATGAAGTTCCTGTGAAAAGTGTTTACTGAAACAAAGGCAAATTCCTGGAGATTATTTCTACCATTTTCTGTTTTTATCCCAGTGTTAACTCTCACATGTAGTTTTGAAATCAAAATCAAAGGTTAAACTGCTATCCAGTGATGGGTATCATTGATCAGTGTTGGCTTGAATTTAAAACTATGATGTAATAATGCAATAACATTGGCAAACAACAGGCAGGTGTCACATGATCAGATGTCAGGTGATTGAAGGTTACATGTCTGTGATGACATGATTGGATGTCCTGGAATATGCCAAACCAGAATTGGCAACCCTACCCTCAGGAGCAGGAGGTGCCCTTCCCTATTTTCCTCACAGGGAGCTCCAGACAACCTCAGATTGCTTCACATTGGCAATTCCAGCAAGGCTCTGCACCCTACTAGTTTATAACGCTGCATGCTTCCACATCAATACACCCACCTTGGAAGCTGTGGAGTTCAAAACCTTGCGTGTAATATTTACATAAGAAGTGCTTCAGGAGATGTAGATGCAAACAGTTCTTTTTAATCTCTTAACTTTAATCTGTTTTTTTAAAACAAGGTTAAAGAGGCTTCATTGGAAACAAGCTAGGCAGAGTTAATCATAGATTAGTGCTATGAAACATTCTAGTTCCTTCCTAATGGGATTAAATTCAACTGGCTGGTCAATAAGCAGGCAGATTACAGGAAGCTGCTTCACTGCCACTTAGAGTTCCACATTTAGCCAGGCTCAGAACTGATGCTCATTTTTCTGATTCTCTCTTTGTAGTACAGATCTAACAGAAACAGCAGCCCTGGCTTTGGCAATGATGCTGAAATAAATGAAGTGGTGTTATTGTTGATGGAGGAACACGGAATCAGCTAAGGAGGTGGTTTTTAAAGGATGAACCACACAAGCACACGTACCATGATCTGCAATTCCTTCGGTATCGAGGGGTTCAGCACTCACAGACTGCCCTCATTCACCAATGTACCATTTTATATCATCCTTCTCCAGTGCCTTCTCTTGGGGTAATCAGCAGAAGATAACTGGTACTCCCATTGCAAATTACACATCACCATCCCAGGATTCAACATTGGAAAATTTATTGAGTACTCATTTTTTTTTCCAATTAAGAGGCAATTTAGCATGGCCAATCCACCTACCCTGCACACATCTTTGGGTTGTGGGGGTGAGACTGTGTGGGGAAAATGTGCAAACTCCACACGGACAGTGACCCAGGACCGGGATCGAACCCAGTTCCTCCGCACCATGAGGCAGCAGTGCTAACCCACTGGACCACCGTGCCGCCCGGCATTCAACATGTCTGAATACCAAGAGCAGAGACTGGAGGCACAGAAAATATGATGTCCTCTCATTGCCACCCACTGCTTCAGTGTCACAGTAAAGGGTCAGGAACGTAGGAATTAGGAGAAGTGGGCAATTCAGCCCTTCAAGCCTGCTCCACCATTTAATCAGATCATGGCTGATCTCTTCCTGGTCTACAAATCCACTTCCCCACCTTTTGCACATATCCCTTGAACCCGCTTTTTTAAAAATTAAAAATATATCCTTCTTGAAACCATTTGATGACTCAGATTCCACCGCACTATGGGACAGCGAGTTCCACAAATTCACCACCCTCTGCAAAAAGTAGTTCCTCCTCATCTCAGTTCTAAATCTACCACCTCTCAACCTATATCTGTGACCTCTCGTTCTAGATTGCCCCACAAAGGGGAATATTTGGTCTACGTTTACTTTATCAGTCCCTTTTAGTATTTTATATACCTCGATCAGATTCCCTGTCATCCTTCTAAACTCCAGCAAAAAAAATCCCAAACTGTTTAATCTTTCCTCAGGCGTCAACCCTTTCATCCTCGGAAAGGCTGGTTTAGCACAGTGGGCTAAATAGCTGGCAGCGCGGGTTCAATTCCCGTACCGGCCTCCCCAAACAGGTGCCGGATTGTATGGCGAGTAGGGGATTTTCACAGTAACTTCATTGAAGCCTACTTGTGACAATAAGCGATTATTATACTATTTTCAATCTGATGAACCTCCTCTGAACTGCCTCCAATGCTTCAAATAAGGAGACCAAAACTAGACACTCCAGTTGTGGTCTCACCAACGTGCTATACAATTGCAACACTTCTCTACTTTTATACTCCAGTCCTTTTGTAATAAATGGACTTAGTTACAACAGACAAATCCCTTCCTATCCTTCATTTTGAAACCTAATAGAAATTTTAATTCCATCTATTTTAGATGAGGACAAAATATCCCCCTTGCCTTAGTCCATACACAGCACCTGTTAGCATATGTCACTGGACAGAAAGAGGCTTCAGAACCCTAGTTGAGCTCTCCCTTTCACTAACCTCGCATGGTGCACCCAACTCCAGCACCCAAACCAAAATCTAACACAGGCAAAGATCAGAGCCAGGATTTCCCTTTTCTATATTTGCACAGGGTAGGCAGCAGTGTCATAATGTAATAATCTAAACGGTGAAGTACTTCGATGTACCTCGAGCAATAACTGGCCAACCAGCAAGTTACAACAATCCGCAACCTGTTCAACACCATAATATATGAACGAGTCTTATTTCATAAATACCAGCATCCCATATTACAAGTGTGAACGTGATTACTGTTTAACTTAACATTGAATGAAAGAATCGTTTCAAGTGGCAGTCAAAGACAAACAAGTTTATTTCAAAAGCCCTTTGGAAACATTTCATGAGTAAATGTTTTTTGCTGCTCATATAGAATGCTTCTTTCTGCTTTGCATATCTAAACAATTCCTCATTGTTATTGACCAGCAATTAAGCAAAATCTTTTCAACGCAGATTTAAAGAACTATTACTGAACAGCTATTCTAGAACCACAATCTGTAACCTCATGGCCCAGAATATTCCCCATTCTACCATTGCCATCAAGCCAGGAATCAACAGTGGTTCAATGAAGAATGCAGGAGGGCATGTCAGGAGTGAAACCAAGTACCTAAATGTAAGGAGTCAACCTGGTGAAGCTACAAGGACTATTTGCATTTCAAACAGTGGAAGCAACACACACACACACACAACCCCCCCCCCCCCCCCCCCCCCCCCCAGCGCCGACCCTCCACCCTGGGAAGAACCAACTCATCCTGGACTCTGTCATGTGGGCCCTGTGCACCATGTTAAATTGGACATGGCCAAGCCTTGCACACGACAAGGAGGTATTCACCCTCTGCGGAGCTTCACTCCATACTCCAGTACCCAACGCCCCACCCAGAGTCTCCTCCCACTTATACCCAAACCCCTCCACGGGACCACTCTCCCTCTTCATCAACTCCCCGTACGTCTGGAAACCTGCCCCTCCCCAATTTCATCCTCGGACAGAAGCTTATCCTGCAACACCGGGGGGCAGCAGCATCGGCAACGTCAGCATCTCCTTCCTCACAAAGTTCCTAACCTGCCAATAACTGAACCCATTCCCCTTCGGTAACTGGTACGTCCCCTCCAGCTCCTCCAGGCCTGCAAACCTCCCTCCCTCCGGCAAACAACTCCCCAAAATATTCTAACCACACCCGTCTCCACTCCTGGAACTTCACATCCAACCTCGCCGGGGCAAACCCATGACTATCGCAAATCGGCGCCTGCAGAGATTTGCCTTCCAATCCAAAATGCTGCCAACGCTGGTTCCAAACCCTCGGTCTCGGGGAGTCCCTGACCGGCGAGAGTGGAAGGTCCAACAACAATGTCCTCAGGCTGGTCCCCAAGCACGAGGCCGCCTCCATCCACCCCCAAACTGACCACTACTCCACCGCCCATTTCCAAACCACTGCAATATTCGCTGCCCAGTAGTAGTTCAATAAGTTTGGCATCACTAACCCACCCCCCTTCCCCATGGGTGTGTTTGGGGGGGGGGGGGGGGGGGGGGGAAAGAGAGAGAGAGAGAGAGAGAGAGAGAGAGAGAGAGAGAGAGGACACCAGAGACGACCTCTCCCTGGACGCTGAGAAAGCCTTCGATCGAGTAGAATGGAGTTACCTCACGGAAGTGCTTGAACTGTTTGTGGTCGGGGCAGGGTTTAACTCTGAGTGATGCTTCCTTACAGCGCTCAGAAGGACAAATACCACCAGCTTCGGCTGCACAGGGGAGTGAGGCAGGGTTACCCATTATCCTGTTCCTGTTTGCACTGGCAATCGAATCGCTGGCCAGCGCCGTCAGGTCGATGGACTGGCATTCGGAGATGGGAAACAGAGCATAGAGCCTCCCTGTATCCGGATGGCCTGTTCCTCTAATTGTCGAACCCCGTGGGAAAGATAACAGGGAGTTAGTTCGGTGCCTTGTCAGGTTACAAACTCAACCTGGGAAGATTGAAATCTTCCCGGTGAATGAGGAAACACACATAGACACCCATAGACATAGATATGGGTATGGTGATAGGGGAGGACTCTGGATCGAGGCGTTGCGCAGGATCAACTCCACCTCTTCCTGTGATGGGCTAAACGTCATGCAGCTCAAGGTGGTCCACAGAGCGCTCTGAGACATTATGAGCGAGTTCTTTCCGGAGGTAGAGGATAAGTGTGAGTGGTGTCCGGGGGATGGGGCGACCACACCCACATGTTCCGGTCCTGCCTCAGGCTTGGGGAGTTCTGGATGGCCTCTTTCGAGGCTATGTGCAAGGTGGTGGGGGGATGGAGTTTGCCAGTCTTGACGGTCTTCGGGCTGTCAGAGCTCTGGACAGGAAAGGGGGCAGACGCCCCGGCCTTCGCCTCACTGATCGCCAGGCGGGGACTTCTGCCAGCCGGCAGTGCCACCCAGGGCCTCTTGAATGGATCGCTGATCTGGCCGAGTTCCTGAGACTGGAGAAAATTTGCGCTAGGTGGGTCAGAGTGGAGATTCCATGACATGTGGCAAAAGCTCACCTGTCACCTCACAGACTTGTTTACTAACTAGGAGGGGGGGGGGGGGGGGGGGGGGGGGCGCGGACAGATAGGGAGAGGGGGTGGTTAGAGATAGAAAGGGAGGGAATGCCACCTGGGTGAAAGAGAGCTTGCAAACGGCAGAGAAGGAATGGGGAGGAAGGCCACTCGCAGGAGCTTACCCACTCATTCCCCCCATATCGCACCCTTTCCACCCTCTTCCCCACTCACTCCCCCCATATCGCACCCTTTCCACCCCCTTCCCCACTCACTCCCCCATATCGCACCCTTTCCACCCTCTTCCCCAATATCACACCCTCTTCCCCACTCACTCCCCCATATCGCACCCTTTTCCACCCTCTTCCCCACTCACTCACCCCCCATATCGTACCCCTTTTCCACCCTCTTCCCCACTCACTCCCCCCATATCTCACCCTTTTCTACCCTCTTCCTCACTCACTCCCCCATATCACACCCTTTCCACCCCCTTCCCCACTCACTCCCCCATATCACACCCTTTTCCATCCCCTTCCCCACTCACTCCCCCATATCACACCCTTTTCCATCCCCTTCCCCACTCACTCCCCCATATCACACCCTTTTCCATCCCCTTCCCCACTCACTCCCCCATATCACACCCTTTTTCACCCCCTTCCCCACTCACTCCCCCATATCGCACCCTTTTCCACCCCCTTCCCCACTCACTCCCCCATATCGCACCCTTTTCCACCCCCTTCCCCACTCACTCCCCCATATCACACCCTTTTTCACCCCCTTCCCCACTCACTCCCCCATATCGCACCCTTTTCCACCCTCTTCCCCACTCACTCCCCCCATATCGCACCCTTTTCCACCCTCTTCCCCACTCACTCCCCCCATATCGTACCCCTTTCCACCCTCTTCCCCACTCACTCCCCCCATATCACACCCTCTTCCCCACTCACTCCCCCCATATCGCACCCTTTCCACCCTCTTCCCCACTCGCTCCCCCCATATCACCCCTTTTCCGCCCTCTTCCCCACTTACTCCCCCCATATCGCACCCTTTCCACCCTCTTACCCACTCGCTCCCCCCATATCGTACCCCTTTTCCACCCCCTTCCCCACTCACTCCCCCATATCGCACCCTTTTCCACCCTCTTACCCACTCACTCCCCCCATATCTCACCCTTTTCCACCCACTTCCCCACTCACTCACCCCATATCTCACCCTTTCCGCCCTCTTCCCCACTCACTCACCCCATATCCCACCCTTTTTCACACAAACAGCAGGAAAAAATCTGGACCTCTCTCTCTCCAAATAACTGTGGACGCTAATGGTCAAATGAAATGTTCAACACTTAGGGCCGATAAGCTTTTTGTGAGGTAATGATATCAAGCAAAAATGTAGCTTCGGTGGGTAAATGGATCCAGGCCAGCTATGTGCAAACCGGAGGTGCTGAATTTTCTCCTGCTGTTCCTATGGTGTTCTGTACTCTCTCTCGCAAACTCACCTTTTAGCATCAAACAGCAATCTCAGCAATAAGCAGATTCCCTCTCAAGTCTGCCCCTGTGAGGCAAGAATAGCTCCGGGAGACTGGTTTGTCTCTCCCTGTGGAGAGGGTTACCCTTTCCACTGCTCCCTCCTCTCCCCTGGTACAGCAGGAGCCAGGATTCTTAACTCGAATGCAGGGGATCAACACATTAAAAAATTGCAAAAAGGGGAGAGAAAAATCAGCAGCTAAAGTGCAGGAATTGTAACAAAATGAATCAGCACAGTCCAGTGAACACTTTGACAAGGTAGCAGGGCCACGTGTCTGCATATACAAGGTCCCCAGGTGGCCAGGCTCCTGATCACAGCTGTGGCACACAGGGAAGGCAACACTGAACAGAGGTGAAGTGTTTCCCCCACAGGGAAGGAGAAACCCACAGCGTCTCCCTCAGCAACATCTCGCCTCCCGGGGGCGAACTTGAGACAATCGAAGAGAACAAAAAACATTGAAGGGAAGGCTAGAAATTATCTTTTTCTTTTTACCGGTTTCTACGATTTCTGTAGAGACGTACAATAAGGCCTGTGAAAATAAGTGTTTAAAATGTACAGAAAATCATGCTGGATATCGGAAATAAAAGCAGAAAATGTCAGCAACGCTCAGCAGGTCTGGCAGCATCTGTGAAGAAAGAATTAATTAATGTTTCGGGTCTCTGACCGTTGATATTTATTTAATGACCTGAAGAGAGGTCACAAATCTGAAACATTAAAACTCCCTCCCTCTCTCTCCACAGACGCTGCCAGACCTGCTGAGTATTCCCAGCATTTCGTTTTACGTAAAATCCCTTAAAGGCTTATAATGTTGCATCAGGAATCTCTACAATATACAATATCTACTATATGCAAAAAAACATTTGATACCTACAACAGAAAAACAAATGGTGAACACCAAATGATGCATCATTTCTATGATCACGTACAAATTCCTGACACCTACATTTCTGGTTATTTAACTCACCGGTATTACTGTACCGTACACATTAGCACAATTGTCTAAACCACAGACACTCGCTGAAACCTATTCTGGCTCCGCCATAAATTGCTTCAAACTTTGAGGGATCTTTTAGATCAAAAGCAAACTCACCCAGAGATACATCATTTGCATTCTGAACGAATTCACACTCAATTATGGCAACCACAAAGTTATCTAACTAAAGGCGCAGATGAAAGAAGGTCGGTCGAAAGGATTACTCCAGTTTCCTGTCTCGGTTTTAGGTGCAGCCTCTCTCTCTTCTCTGCAGCTCCCACCCCACCTGTGCTGCTGTGAGCAACACTTCAGCCCGAAGGGAATTTCTGACAGGCACAACAGCAGTTCAACTTGTATGCACTTTTTTTTTTTAAAAAGAGAAGCAAAGATGGTGGGGTGGGGTTCAGAATCGGAAATAAATCAACTGCTCCAACTATGACATTTAAAAGAAAATTCACACCCAAGGTATGATTTTTGTCTCTTCCCCCCCCCCCCCCCCCCCCCCCCAACCACCTAAACGTTCTTCCCGACTCCCCTGAAGGTTGCAACCTAATTCCTTCGGCACAAAATACCCTCTGAAACCTGATCCCATTGGCCATTCTTCAGGTTACGAGCCTAGGTTATGAGTTAGTCAGCAGACTAGCCTGGTGCGGTTGACCTTGCTGGGGACAGCCCAGACCAGGAATCAAACATGGGCCTTTCCAAGTTAGACAGTGACCGTATCAACTGAATCATCTCTTCTCAAAGAACTAAAGAGAAATTCTACTGGATTCACAAAGCTTTTCTACAGAAGCATAATTTTTTTTTCCAGCTACGCATCTTTCAAGCGGCACGGTAGCACAGTGGGTAGCTCTGTTGCTTCACAGCTCCAGGATCCCAGTTTCGATTCCCGGCTTGGGGCACTGTCTGTGCGAAATCTGCATGTTCTCCCCGTCTCTGCCTGGGTTTCCTCCAGGTACTCCGGTTTCCTCCCACAACTCCCGAAAGACGTGCTGTTAGGTGGATTGGACATTCTGAATTCTCCCTCTGTGACCCGAACAGGCACCGGAATGTGGCGACTGAGGGCTTTTCACAGTAACTTCATTGCAGTGTTAATGCAAGCCTTCTTGTGACACTAATAAAGATTATTAACTTTAAAAACAGCAGGAATTAGACGAGCTTCAAATTCCATTTCACAATCGCCAACATGTCCGCTCCCATATTATCAGCACCGTCTCTGCCTTCCAATTCTGCTCAGGTGGAGCTGCCAATTCTGCTCACTATCTGTTTCTACTCATTAAGTCCCTCCAGTGTTTTCTGTGTTTAAGAAACGTATACAGTTGTACAAATACTGTATAAGTGTGTCTTGTACAAGGACACTGAAGAAAATAATTCTGGTGCAGGGATAAACTGCTCGTATTTACGTAGTGTCTTCAACAATGGGCAAAAACAGGGTTTTAACTCTGAATGTTATGTTAATGCTTCAAGTCATGCACTCATTCTATCTTAGTTCTTCGCCAGAGTTAAGGGTATTAATCCTCAAATGTTACTGGGAAACCTTTGATTTCAATAATAATTCATTAGCTCTAAAGTACTTTGGAGAATCTTATGGTAATGAATGACAGTATATAAATTAATGCAAGTCATTTTTAAGCAGCCAGCCCATTTGAATTACTTGCAGAGGACTGGTGAAAACAGTGTAAAGTCCAGTAACCAAATGATTTAAATTACCTCAAAAAAGTGGGGAATCAGGGCAGCATGGTGGCCTAGTGGTTAGCACAACCGCCTCACGGCGCTGAGGTCCCAGGTTCGATCCCGGCTCTGGGTCACTGTCCGTGTGGAGTTTGCACATTCTCCCCGTGTCTGTGTGGGTTTCGCCCCCACAACCCAAAAATGTGCAGAGTTGGTGGATTGGCCACGCTAAATTGCCCCTTAATTGGAAAAAATAATTGACTAATCTAAATTTATAAAAAAAGAAAAAAAAAGTGGGGAATCTCAAGTTTGAACAAAAAAAAATGTACAGCTCTCAGCGAGAGAGAGGCGGGCCAGAAAGTATTAGCTTCTGCCGACCGAGTACCAGTTCGGACCTGCTTTACACAACAGACTCACTCTGATATAAATTCATTTATTCGTAACACTCAAACTTACAGAACCGAAGGATTCTGTTCCAGGTAAATAATCTTTCACTCCTCCAAACCAGTAAAGTTTCACAGTATCCAACACCCAAACATGGCTAAAGATAAATTTTCTGAAGTACACCTTCATTCTGCAAACCTTCAGTATACAGCTATGTTGCAGGAGTTGTGCAGATACTTAATCTTGCAGACATTTGGGATGGCATAACTGGACTAATCCACCAAGTCAAAAGATTTTTGAAAGTTAAAATAGGCTTGTCTGTGGTGCCATCCACTGAATAATCAATATCAAGAATTACAGATGAGGAAAGGACATGTGGATCAGGCAGAAAAAGCTAACAATGAAGAGAGATTTTTCTTTGTGATAATACTATTTCACATCTCAAATTTCTCCAACCACTATCACCACAGTAATAAGACTTATCTTTTTTTTTCCCAATTAAGAGGTAATTTGGTGTTGCCAATCCACCTACCCTGCACATCTTTGGGTTGTGCGGGTGAGACCCACGCAGACATAGGGAGAATGTGCAAACTCCACATGGACAGTGACCGTGGCCGGGATCGAACCCGGGTCCTCAGCGCTGTGAGGCAGCAGGGATAACCACTGTACCACCATGCCGCCTTGTAATCAGACCAAGAACCAAGAATATAGGTCTCATCCACATTTTCCTGCCTTCTCCCCATAACCCCTGATCCCCTTATTAATCAGGAACACCAGATTTGTGCTCAAGGTGCTGTTACCTACAGGCTACTGCCAAGAGCTGGAAGATGGAATTAAATAGAATAGTTATTTCTTAGAACATAAGAACTAGGAGCAGGAGTCGGCAATTTAGCCCCTCGAGCCTGCTCCACCGTTCAATACGATCAAGGCTGATCTCATCGTGGCCTGAACTCCGTATGACACATTTAAATATGCTGATCTGGATTGCCTCCAGCGAGTCTGCTCCGCCATTCGATAAAGGCTGATTTCATTCTGGCTTTAACTCCACCGTCCTGCCTGTTCTCCATAATCCTTCAACACATTACTAATTAAAAATCTGTCTAACTCCTCCTTAAATTTACTCACCGTCCCAACATCCACCGCACACTGTGGTAGCGAATTCAGGATTCACAGCCCTTCGGGAGAAGTTGCTTCTCCTCGACTCTGTTTTAAATTTGCTGCCTCTTATCCTGAGACTGTGACCTCTCGTTCTAGAATGTCCCACAAGAGGAAGCATCTGCTCCACGTCTACTTTATCCATACCTTTTATCATCTTATATACCTTCATTTGCTCCCTATTTAAGGAGCCACATTAGCTTTAATCACAGATGGCGGTCGCTTACAAACAGTTCATCACAGAGACAGCAATGAGAAGTATTATTTTTCCCACCAACAGTTTTCAACATTTACATTCCACATCCAAACAAGAATATCTGCCATTCCCTCGTTATATCTTGAGATCAGATTGCTGGTGTCAAGCTAGCTTTTTCATAACTAAATACCCAATTAAAATGTCTTCATGGAACAAAAAGAAAATTTGGTAATTCCTCCCCAATATGTCACACCAGCTTAATTAACATTTCCTTTTAAATGACAGGTCACTAAAACGAATATGCTCAAATTTAACAAAAATAAATTTAGAGTATACCGAATTATTTTTTGCCAATTAAGGGGCAATTTAGCGTGGCCAATCCACCTACTCTGCACATCTTTGGGTTGTGGGGGCGAACCCCACACAGACACGGGGAGTATGTGCAAACTCCACACGGACAGTGACCCAGGGCCAGGATCGAACCCGGTTCCTCAGCGCCGTGAGGCAGCAATGCTAACCACTGGTCCACTATGCCGCCCTAGTGCTAACCACTGCACCACCATGCCATCCTACGCTCAAATTGTAAAAGGTTTTCGTTATATATCACATATAACCACTTGCTCACCATGTCTCTCTACAAACATACCAAATTGTCCCTTTAGTTTAATGATGCTACCGATTTTAGAACATAACATAGAGTGCACAAGGAGGCCATTTGGCCCATCGGGCCTGCACTTAAGCCCTCACTTCCACCCTATCCCCGTAACCCAATAACCCCTCCTAACCTTTTTTTTGGCCACTAAGGGCAAATTATCATGGCCAATTCACCTAACCTGCACGTCTTTGGACTGTGGGAGGAAACCGGAGCACCCGGAGGAAACCCACGCAGACACGGGGAGAGCACACAGAGTGATCCAGCGGGGAATCGAACCTGGGACCCTGGCGCTGTGAAGCCACAGTGTTATCCACTTGTGCTACCGTGCTGCCCCATTTAAGGACCTTAAACTGGCACTTTGACTCCAACACTAACGCTCTTCGGATAATGTCCACCCGACGTTCCTATTTTTAGCATGTTTGTGATATTTGAAATTTGTTTTCCTCCACATAATATAATTTTGTGCGTCAAACTCTTGAATAGGGCCATGCAGCAGTACAATTAAATCAATTCTCAAATTTGGCTGCATTAGCAAAATCTGAAATCACAAGGGACTTTCATGAAGACTGCATAATGTATAAATTATTTTCTTTTCTCGCTTGGTCTGGCATTCTCAAAAAAATGAATATCCTCCGAACGTATCACCGACTCACCTTCATTCCTATTTTTACACCAATTCTACCACATTTTGTTTCTACTTCCTAAAGTTGCTAAACTTCCTACATTCCAAAATGATTATATTTATTTTTAATTAAAAATGCAGTACAAAATGGTGAATTGCTAGTTCAGAAAAACCAGTTACCATTCTAATCTGGATATCAACGAGAGGAGGCAACTGGAGTTTACGTGCTATGGTAACCTTTACCTCTTAGCATTCGAGTCGTCAAGGCCACAGAACAAGTTGCTGGCTGCCACTTTGCCTTGGAAACAAATTGTGTGACAGAGACACAAATAGAAGGAGCCAAACTTCTTTGCCTTGGGATCTAACAATACATAAGTAAATACGTTTACAACTTTCATAGCTAACGGCAGAGATTTCTCAGTTCTGTGTTTTGTCGGTAAACAGAAACGATACCGTCCACACGGAACAGGAAAGGGCTAGGTTCAACCTATTGCGAGTGCTGAGTTAGAGAATCTCAGACATTAAGCTTCAGCACTCTGAGTTAGAGAGGAGTTAAGACAAGAAAGGCTGTTGGGAGTTTCCAGAGGGGACAGGATCTGGCTGTAATGTGCCAGTGGTCAAATGGCATGCTAACACCCATTGTGAAGGGGGTAGATTCCCATGGACCCACATCCCCACATGGAGTAACAGCCTGAGGAATGATGGGGAGGAAAATAAAATTAAAAATATTGCTGTAAAAACCCGATTTTGGAACGGTGAATTTGTGAAACTCTTAGTTTAATAATAATCTCTATTGTCACAAGAAGGCTTACATTGCAATGAAGTTACTGTGAAAAGCCCCTAGTCACCACACTCCGGCGCCTGTTCGGGGACACGGAGGGAGAATTCAGAATGTCCATTTCGGGGCTTTTGTGGGAGGAAACTGGAGCACCCAGAGGAAACCCACGCAGACATGGTGAGAACTTGCAGACTCCGCACAGTGACCCAGCCGGGAATCGAACCTGGGACCCTGGCGCTGCGAAGCCACAGTGCTAACCACTGTGTTACCGTGCTGCCCCTCCCTAAGTACATGATGCAGGAAGAATGTAACTGGACCACAGGAAATTTATTAATAAATGCAGGGCACCCAAACCAAAACAGTGCAAGATGCTTTAGCAAACAGCCCTTAGAATTGTGACATTGTATTGGAGAAATGATCGGTGATGCAGTTCTGCACTACAGCTTCCAACTCCAATGATGCAGAAAATGCTCTCCATTAATAGTCACTGCTCGTAACCATTTAATTGGTTTGTGCCTAACAATAATCATAAGATCACTGGAGTGGCCTGTCCGACGCAGTTGTCAATCTGCAGCTCAGCCAGCCAGGATCCAAACAAATATGGCTTCTGCCTCTAACTAACCATTTTAAAATTATCTGCCACAGACTCCAATCAAAAACATCGCTTGTTCTGTTGTCAATTGCTTCAAGCAGCAGCAACACCAACGTGTTTACTGCTAATTGTGTAACATCCATTGGTGCCTCATACTGCCGATAGGCAAAGCACTGGCACAGTTGTTCCACTGTTCAAAGTACATTAATGCCTTGGTCACAACACATCTGTGGACTTTGTTCACTCTCCTCCTGCTCGTCCCTTCTATTCTCAGATTGCAGAACTTTCACCTCTTCCTGAAGTCAATTCAAGAGCAGATGGTTCTGGTTCTATATTTGGAAACTGACCCATCTCCAGGCAGCTCATGATGCTGAACACAAGTAATGCAAATTGGATATTCCTTGATTTCTGAAGGGTTTAATATCACAAAATGCACGCAAGACGAGTGTACGGCATTGCAAACACAGAATGTTACATAGTTTAGAAGTGTAAGTCATGTCACTTATTCCTTCTTCAAACTGTTTTCTCCCAAACCATTTTAGTTCTTATTCAGGCGAGGGATTAGTAAAGGAGTAGAATACTTCAGACACTCAATTTCAATTTCATGAGGCTGAAGGCCAAGCACCTTGTGCTGAAGCACTCCTTACCACATTGATATATAATTTTCTACAACAGCCATCCCTCGGCTTCCCAGATGATCAATATAATTAGTGTGGAGATCAGAGTGATTTTTGGTCCATTCCCAATGATATACAGGTCAAGATTTTCTAAGTTCATTTTAAATAGGACTTTGACTTCCAGTGGATAGAGATGACCCTCCTACCGTTAACATACACAGAATTTGACTCCAGGTCCCCTTTCACACCCCTCAAGAACAGCTTGCAACAGAGACTGCCAACCAGTGAATTAGAAATTAGGAATGATTATTAAATGGCAATTTTTTTTAAAAAAGTGCTTCCTCCAAACAAGCGTGAACGTATTAGTGCAGGGTAGGGAGAGAGAGTTACTCTGAAGCAATAGAAAAATTATTTTATATGAAGCTGCCGATCGGTTGTTTAAACACAAAACAATTCACAAAAATAGTTCCAGTGACGTGGAAGTTCAGTTGCATAGAGTGGAGAGGCTCGGACCTTCTCCTTGGAGAAAAGAAGGTAGAACGGAGATTTGATAGAGGTGTATAGAATCATGAAGAGTCTGTACAAAGTAGGTAGGTGGAAACTGGAAGGATTGAGAATGAGAGGCATAAGATAATTGGCAAAAGAAGCAATGGAGACACGAGGAGATACTTGTTCACGCAGCAAGTGGTTGGGATTTGGAATGCACTGCCTGAAAGTGCCAAAGTCGATTATTATCTGAAAAGGAAGAAGTTGCAGAGCTCCGGGCAGGCATTGGGAGTGGAACTAGTGGCACAACGGGCAGAATGGCATTTTCCTATACTGCAACCATCCTGTCATCCTATAAAACCTACACGTCCACTGCTGTTCTTTAGGGAAGGGAAACAGCCATTCTCATCAGTCTGGCCTAAACTGTGCTTGGAAGTGGTCTAACAAGCCAAGTACTAAAAGAAAAGACTCGCATTATACAACCTTTCATGACATCTCCAAAGTATTTTACAATCAGTGATGGACTTTTAAGTGTCAATTTGTGCACGGCAAGATCCCAAAAAGAGCAATGAGATCAATTATAATTTGTTTAAAAACCATGACACTGGGGATCTTGTGCATCTACCAGAGAGAAGCCCGGGACTCTGCTTAACATCTCATCCAAATAGCAAAGCACCCCCCAATGGATTGATCTGGGTTTTGCGTTCAAATCCTGGCAGAGGAGCTTGAACCCACGCCTTGCTTGACTCAGAGTCAAATGGGCGGAACCAATATACATGATGCTGAGATTTGAACATGAAAACGCTGAGTACATATTGTAGCTAATCCTCAACAGCATGGTTAGAAGCAGAATGGTAACTCATATTCACATATTGTAATTAACCCAAATACAATAATCATAGAACATAGAACATAGAACAGTACAGCACAGAACAGGCCCTTCGGCCCTCGATGTTGTGCCGAACAATGATCACCCCACTTAAACCCACATACCCGTAACCCAACAATCCCCCCATTAACCTTACACTACGGGCAATTTAGCATGGCCAATCCACCTAACCCGCACATCTTTGGACTGTGGGAGGAAACCGGAGCACCCGGAGGAAACCCACGCATCTCGCACAAATCCATTTAGTCTTGGCTCCTTTATAAACTTATATAAACTGCTCTTATATAAACAGTGTGCATCTATGTGTCACAGAACCCTAAGTAGTGGATCTGTCGTAAATTCTATATCTAACCCCTTCTCTTCACACAGTCAAATGTGCGTGCTTTAGCTAAACAGTCTTTGTTCTGGCATTTAGATGAATGTACACAATAGAGTGAAGTTTTAACAAGGTAGAAAACCAACCCTGTCAACAATAGTATAGCTGGAACAAGCTGGGAATGTCTAAATTATGGCCCATACATCATACACAGCCCCAAATACAACATTATGGGTGCCATGGTGGCACAGTGGTTAGCATTGCTGCCTCAGCTCCAGGGGCCTGGGTTCAATTCCACATTTAGGTGACGGTGTGGAGTTTGCCTGTTCTCCCCTTGTCTGCGTGGGCTTCCTCCGGTTTCCTCTTTCGGTCCAAAGATATGCAGGTTAGGTGGATTTGCCATGCTAATATTGCCTAAAGGTAACGTGAGGTTACAGGGATAGGGACCCTGGATTGGGCCTTGCGAGGGTACTCTATTGGAGCAAGCGCTGGTGCAGACTCGATGGGCCAAATGGTCTCCTTCCGCCACTCCATTTGCCTGAGGCTGAACTATACTGTTTGCAACCTAGACACCCAACTTGTTCCTTCCTTGAGCTTCTGTCTTTTTTTTTCATAGAATTTACAGTACAGAAGGAGGCCATTCGGCCCATCGAGTCTGCACCGGCTCCTGGAAAGAGCACCCTACCCAAGGTTAACACCTCCACCCTATCCCTATAACCCAGTAACCCCACCCAACACTAAGGGCAATTTTGGACACTAAGGGCAATTTATCATGGCCAATCCACCTAACCTGCACATCTTTGGACTGTGGGAGGAAACCGGAGCACCCGGAGGAAACCCACGCACACACGGGGAGGATGTGCAGACTCCGCACAGACAGTGACCCAAGCCGGAATCGAACCTGGGACCCTGGAGCTGTGAAGCGATTGTGCTATCCACCATGCTACCGTGCTGCCCACAATGCTACCGTGCTGCCCACAATGCTACCGTGCTGCCCTCTTCATCACCAAAACTGCTGACTGCACTACCACCTCCATCCCATCACTCCATCTTCTGTTGTTGAAAACCTTACCTATGGCTTTGTTAGCTCTAGACGACTATTCCACTGCTCCCTTGGTTGACTACCATCTCCAAGTGTCAGTTAGCTTGAACCCATCTAAAACTCTGCCTGCAATCTAATTCACACAAGGTTTTGTTCACCCATCAGCCCTGGTTTGGCAAAGCCATGATTTAAAAATCCTTATCCTAGTTTTCAAAGCCCTCCATAGCCGTGGCTCTCTCCATCTCTGCAATCCTCCACGATCTCTGTAATGTTCCAATTTCAGGCTCTTGAACCCCTGCTATTCTCTTCACTCCACCATCGGCGGATATTCCTCTCTAGCTTGACTAAACAAGATGGAATAATAGAAAAGGTATGGGAATTGAACACACAAAGTATTACAAAACAGGCAATCAGCCCTGTAATCAATGGGACCGCCATTTTGTGGGAAGTATTTGGAGGGATCACATTTGTTCCTCGGGTAAGGCAGCCTCAATTAGACGCACCGCACCACATTTTTCAACCAGGAAGAAAATCCATCTGCTATCAAAGAAAATCTCACCAAGATTCATTTCCGGACGGATGTCATTGCGCAAAAGATCAGAATAGTTCCTGAAACTTTCCACAACAGCTGGGACCAAAGGCATTTCCTGATAACAAACTTCTCAATGATGTTAGCTTGCTAGAAGTGGCATTCCATGTCAAGGAAAAGTCGGCCAGAAACTGACCAAAGAATTGTGGCTGTGTCAGTCTCTGTATGGTGTCTCCCCTGGATAAAACCGTCAGCACGCGAGGTTCTCACTTGGCAGGTCTCCATGACATTCCATTACAACAGGCACAAATTAAAATATTTCCTCTCAGAAAATGGACTTCAAAGAAACTCTTTTTTGGCAAAGTGAAAAGAGTACATTCTACACATTCTAACACCACAAGCTAGCCTCCCCTCATCAGCAACATCCCCCCCCCCCCCCAGGTTCAGACACGGCTGGATTATTTTTTGTGCAGGGTTCTTATTGTATGAATTTGAGGTAAATATTGGCTCGAGAATTCTTATACATTTTGGGATTCCAATAGCAACATCAAACATTCTAAATCAGGGATGGGCAAGTCAGAAGTACAGCTCTTGAATTGTAAATACATTTTAAAACCAATGGACAATTCACTGTTAAAGTCTGATAAAGAATACAACGGTATAATTTTATACTTAATCCAATGTTGCGTTATCAAGGAAATTCCAGCAGTACACTATTTTCTTTGAAATTAATATCCAGCTCAACAGAGTAGAGATTTTGCTTAGTGAAGACAAATTGGACGAAGATTGAAGAATCCCAAAGTGAATTTACAACATCCAAACTCCAAGGGGTTGTTCCACATGCAAGATGAATTGAATAAGCAGAGAGCTATAGAAGTAACAGATGCAAGTGAAACAAAATGTTGTCAATTTCTTTATTTTCATTAAAACAGACAAATATCAGTTTCATCGGTTTAATGAATCAAACAGCTTTAAGAGAAAAGCTGAACCACCTCCTTTATTGACCATCAAGTTATCTATATTCATATTATGATGAATATTTTATCGTCTCATAGAATCCACTGCAAATCCTAATGCAGCCTGTCAAAAGAAAGCGCTAATAAACCTTGCATACTATCTATCCGTGGAGCAAAGAGTCCCATTAATAATGCACAGTCTCAGCCAGGCTGTCTGGGGAGAGCCAAAAAACAAAGTTTACCCAATTCCCAACAAAAATAAATGAAGTCCAGCTGCTCTGGGAAGACCTACAGTTAGCCAGCTGCACAATGGCACTAGCCAAAGTCTGGGAGCAAATGATCTGCCTGGAACGAAAGCAGAACCACACAGGTCTCTCTTCACCCCAAAGGCAACTCTCACTTGAATCTGATTCAGAACCCAGGTTTTAGAACTGATCAGCAAGAGAGAGAGTTGATTCACTATAATAGCTCCAATCTTTTACAGTATTTCCTATAATACTGTATCATTTAGAAATGTCATACAAAATGTCCTCTTAAACATGCTATCATGCTTTACAAGCCTTTAAAGGCCATTTGCAGAGCAAGATAGTGCAGTTACACAAACCAAAAAGCTGCTAAGTGAAAAGAAAATAAAGCTTAAAGAGGGCTAAATGGTTGGGGAGGGAGCTTCTGGCCCGGTATTTTAGGAAACATTTGGAATTATTTACTGGCTAATATTACTTTGCCTAAGGAGTGCTAAACACAGGATATTACCAAAGTCTCAAATATGAATATGAAGACTACAATTGTAAATTCGACTAATTTAATAAAGTTTTGAAGACATCCGGAGCACCAATGACTCGAGTAAGATTAGGGCCAATCAAGGATAGTAGTGGAAAGTTGTGTGTGGAATCAGAGGAGATAGGGGAAGCGTTAAATGGATATTTTTCGTCAGTGTTTACATAAAACTGGATCTCTCCACAAGGAACGCTTGACAGAATCCAAATTCTTCCCTTTTCATTGCCCAGGGTATAGTGAGGCTAATACTCAATTCCCTCATGGTCAATAAAAACTTAAAATCAACACAGACCAGGGCAGCACGGTGGCGCAGTGGGTTAGCCCTGTTGCCTCACGACGCCGAGGTCCCAGGTTCGATCCCTAGTGCGCTGCCTGTAACTATTTTTCCGTTTAATCAGTTTAAAATTAGGACCAATAGTATTAATTAATATCGCAAATCAGATTTTAATACGAAGTATTTTTCAATGAAAATTCAGTACGAATGGAAAAGCACGAGGACCATGCAGCAGCTGTCACTGTTACTGAGGAACTGCTAAGGCAGCACGGTGGTGTAGTGGTTAGCACTGCTGCCTCACAACACCGAGGTCCCAGGTTCGATCCCGGCTCTGGGTCACTGTCCGTGTGGAGTTTGCACATTCTCCCCGTGTCTGTGTGGGTTTCACCCCCACAACCCAAAGATGTGCAAGGTAGGAGGATTGGCCACGCTAAATTGCCCCTTAATTGGAAAAAATTAATTGGGTACTCTAAAATTTTTTTTTTTAAAGTTGGAACTGCTGGTGGATTTAAAATCAGCTCCAGTTTCTCGTTCCAATTCAAAAGTTGGAAAAGAGGCACAACAATTACATGGAGTAAAGAGAAAGCACCAAAATTAAAGTTTTCTACCAGAATTATCATAGTCAATATGATTCACTATTAAAAATCATAACCAGAAAAAAAATCATAACCAGAATGATCTATCGAAAAATTGTCTAAACATTAAGCTCTTGCTTAAAGAGGTCTTATATTTATCAGCAAGGGTGATTGCACAAATAACATTTTGCTCATTGAGTAATTTTGTGTAGAACAGATTTGGCAAAGTGAAATTATATTTTTTTCTCCCCAACGAGAAATGGAATTCAGTGTTTATGATAAGCTCAAAATCTGTGTTGTATTTAACCTCGTGCAGGTAGTCTTGAGCAGAGCTCGGTCCTACAGTGCCTTTAAATCAGGGCTAAAATTTCAACCCAGAATGCAGAAAGCAAGAGTTAGCATTTTACTCTTGGGTAATGCATTTATTTGGTGACGAAGCCTTGTTGGAAAATGGCAAAGAAAAACCAGCAAATTGGGGAGGCAAAATTGCCTGCTCCAAAGTAGCATCTTGCCATTATTTTAAATACTCATGTACCATGCACTAATTACTAATCCTTCCACTGTGTCACCCAAATGATGCAATAGAGTGAAATGAAAGCTGTGGACTACATGAATGCCAAAATAATTCCAGAATCAGTTATAAACAGAAACGGCCCAGCCATCTCTCATTTGAGGGGTGGAATTACTTACTGCTCTTTCACTGACCTACTTACAACAGGCTGCATTTCAGAACAAAACCAAACTCAACTCACTCAAGACCATTCAAAAGGGTCTTCTTATTTAGGATCGATAAACCATTATACTCCAAAAGGTGAAAAATTAAAGCCAACTTTTGAAACGTGGTGATTTTGTCTTATCAGCACAAATCGGAAATCCTTATTGCTAATATTTTGGAACAAACCAACGTCGAGTATGGAACACCTTGTGCATTTGATTTGACTGAAAGGTTTGCTGCAGCTAACACAAGAAGGAAATTGCTAAAATTTCAAGTGGTACTGAGCATTACTTGTTGTAAACCTTACTTACTGCACGGTGAAGCAGCAGGCAACTTTGAATGACAGTAACTCCTGCAGCGAGAACATCTGAGGAGGGTAGAATTCTGGAGAGGTGATGATTTCCCCACATTTGTGCAAGTGCATTCTGTCCTTACTTTGCTGTATTTGGAGTGTAACAACTGAAAATATGTTCTGGTCCCCGAATCAGGTACCATTACTACATAGAAAAAACACAGAGCAGTTATCTATTTAAGGAACTCTCTCACCTGTCATTATTAAACTTGCACAGAAGGAAATTATTGCCCAATTTGCCAAGTCATGTATAAGACCCTCAAAAATATTGAATACACAAGGTCTTTTTTAACCCACACTATCAAAACAAAGTGACCCAGCAGAGGAAACATATCTTTTGTTGTATAACATAGCTTGTTGCAATAAACTCAATATAAGCTGCCTTGCTGTAGACAAATGACACAAAGCTATTTGCAAATATGGGGGGTAATTCAGCCCATCTGGTTATATACTCACAGAAATATTCATGCCCCAATCTCTATAGAAACTCCTTAAATAACTCCGGTTTTACCCACATTATTCTTCCCAGAAGTTCACTCCAAATGTGATCACCTCAATGAATTGTTCACTTTGATTGGTCACGGTCTCTCTTGCTAGTTTGGACCTCTGTCCTCTTGTGCTCGAATAGTGACTGAGCTCTGTAACCCACTTCGTATCCTATATACGAGGGGCTGGTTTAGCTCACTGAGCTAAATCGCTGGCTTTTAAAGCAAACCAAGCAGGCCAGCAGCACGGTTCAATTCCCGTACCAGCCTCCCCGGACAGGCGCCGGAATGTGGCGACTAGGGGCTTTCACAGTAACTTCATTGAAGCCTACTCGTGACAATAAGCGATTTTCATTTTTCATTTTCATATGCAACTGGAGGTAGCCTGTCATCTGCCTCCTTTCAAGGTTAACAGTACTTTAAGCTTCTTTTATAACTCCATCAATTGACATTACAGATCAACCTCACATCCTCGCCCTTCACTGTTTCCAGGGTTTGGACACTTGCTCTGTGATTTTGGAGATGATAGATCTGGCAATACAAGTGAAACTTTAAGAAGCAGCATTACTTTTAATTCCAAAGCAGTTCTGACTGATAATGACATGGAAATTAGTGCGATTTTTCTTCAAAAATCAACATTACAATTTTAGGACAAGGAAAGCCATTTATGAAAAAAACAGGTCTGAAGAATTTCAGACTAGCTTATTATCCTGAAGAAACAGACTTTAAAAATAAATAAATTTAAGCGTATCCAATACTTTATTTCTCTAAGGGGAAATTTGGCATGGCCAATCCACCCAACCTGCACATCTTTTGGGTTGTGGGGATGAAACCCACGCAGACACGGGGAGAATGTGCAAACTCCACACGGACAGTGACCCAGAGCCGGGATTGAACCCGGGTCCTCGGCGCCGTGAGGCCGCAGGGCTAACCACTGCGCCGCTGTGTCCCCCTCTGAAGAAGTAGACTCGAGTCTCAATATATATCTGCACTCGCCTTAACAGCACACACACAGAATGAAAAATAAATATTTGTTAAACAATACCTTTTTGGGGAGGGTAACTTAGGAAGGAAATATCATTGTGTTTCTAGTTGGCCATAATTGTTAATTAGCAAGTGTAAATGACAACCCTGATCTGAGTTTACCAATTTACTCTGCTTAGCCACAGCCAGTATTACAGAGAAATCGGATAGTGCTTCAAGATTACAGCTGAAAATAATGCTGAATTTTATTTTGTTCTTTGTTTTTATTTCATTGTGCTGATGCATATTTGGTACAGTTCCTGGAGAACTATTCATAATGCAGTGCCTTGCCAAAGGAGCCAATCTTCATGTGTAGAAAGTGTCAACGGGCTACACATTCTCAAACAGAAATATCTGCATTGATGTGATTGTCTCTCACAGTCACAGTGACAAAGCCACGTGTGACCTTGTCCAACAGCCACTGTTTCGCTATTTCCAGCTAAAGAAAGTGATCATCAGAACCAGGAACCCTGGCTGTTTCCCCCCCCCCCCCCCCCCCCCCCCCATCCTAACCCAGGGACACAGAGACCTGATCATTCCAAACGCCACAACAAACAGTGCAGCAACTAATCAAAACTGAGATTTTTACAGCACTTGACACAACCTTATTATATAAAAGCTCCTCAACTATATAATTGAGATGTGTTTATTTTCCTTTTTTTTAAAAAAAATCACTCTGGGCATTTAGGATCGGATAAATTTCCTGTACAAGGCCACCACCTGCTGTGTCCCATGAGGCCCCTCCTAGAAAGGGGTGTAAGAGGGAGTTGGATATTTTCCCCTTGCTCTTGGAAGGAAGGTCTTCATTCTCTTCAGTGCCTCTCCACAGAGATTGGCAATTAGGTGGGATCAGTCAGGCATGAATTCAGGCATCATCATTGCTGTTCCATCTCTGAACCACTATTAATACTGTTCCATTTCTGCTAAGTCAACTTCTGCAAAGCTTTTATTTGGCAAACAAAATTACAGAAATCAAAGTGACATAAAAGGCAAATGTTTTTCAAGAACTTAACTAATATTTTCCAGATTTTTGAAGACAAGCTAGTGGGTGGAATTGGATTGAATTTTTGCCTTTCCCAAGTTATTTGGGAAAGATCTCTAATGAACCACAGTCTCTTCCAGAAGTTGTGTGCAGTTTTAATACAAAACAGTGAAAGTAATGGTGTACACACCCAATAAAAGGTACAGAAATAGACAAACATGTGACAGTTTTATTTTCCCAAAAGGTTCACCATCTCCAAGGACTCCAGCAAGACAAACTTCAAAAACAAGCAGCTGGATGCAGTGAAAGCGTGAACGATTCACAACTGATATAGTCAGATCACAAATGGAAAAGAGTTTCTGTGAAGACAAAAACTGAGGAACCCAGCATTCTATATTTTTTTTTACAATATCCTTGCATCCCAACAGGTACAAGCAGAACAAATTATTACATTTATTCACCTTAGCAGATGACCAAGAAGGAAAATTAAAACAAGTCTCAACATTTGGTCACTTTCCACAGCTTTCCCCGACGAAAATCCCTTCTTGCTCAATGCTGAAACTTAATACTCGTCCAACTAACACTCCAGTTTCAAAAAGCTGAAAGATATAAACGCACTGAGCTTATCAAAAGCCAATTTCTAGTAAGTCACAATGGAGGAGAATGGAAGGAGTGTTTTGGGCTCTGGAGGGTGGAATGGAAGAAATTAAGAAAGCAAGTCTTGCATTTCCTGATATTATATGGGAAGGGATCCACCTCTGTGCCACCCATGAGGCAAAGGCAAGGATACCTGCCCCCGCACCCCTCCGCAGATCAGGCACATCCGGAGCACCAAAGACAGCTGCCAAAGGACAGGGCTCCAGGATCGCTGACACGGTGCTAAAAAAGGACCTCCAAAATCCCACTGGCTTGGAACAGGACACGCCTATGTGATGGGTGGGACCTCTCGAACAGCGCTCGCACCTATCCTCCACCCCTCAAAAAAACAACTCATTTTTCCTTCGTGAGGTGCGCTCGAAACACCACCTTTAGCTGAATCAGGCTCAGTCTCTCACACAACCTCCGCAGCGCCTCATTCCATACCTACTCCTCCAATATTGGCCTTAATTCCTCCACTCATTTCACCTTTCCTCCTTCCACCGAACTCGACTCTTCCCTCATGAGTCCGTTCATACATTGCTGATACACAGCCCTCCTCCAACCCTGAACAGGAGAGAATCCTCTCCAATAAGGCAACCCAACAACAATCTCTTCACATAGCTCCGTACCCGCAGGTACCTAAACATGTCCCAGCCCGAAAACCCAAATCACTCCTTCAATTCCTCCAGGCTGGTAAACCACCCCTCCAGGAATAAATAGTTCACTCTCTCCAGCCCTTTCTCTTTCCACCCAGCCTCACCGGCTCAAACAGGTGGTCAGCACAAACGGGAGTCAGCCTCGAGGTTGCCCCCAACTTAAAATGTTGCCGGAGCTGCCGCCATATTTTAAAGTGGACGCCATCACTGGGTTTGCCGAGAACCTTGCCGGTTACCAATGCCCCCAAGCTTGTCCCTCTACATGATCCAGAGTCCATCTGAAGCCAGAGAGTCTCCAAGTCCCCACACCACCACAACATCTTTCCCCTTCGGCCGCCCAGTAGTAAAAGCAGGTTTGGCCGCGCTAGGCTCCCTGCCTGCCTCTCAATAGAATCCCTACGGTGCAGAGGGAGGCCATTTGGCCCACTTACCTCACTCTATCCCTGTAATCCCATCTAACCTGCACATCATTGGACTGTGGGAGGAAACCCACGCAGCCATGAAGAGAACGTCCAACCTCCAACAGTCACCCATGGCCGGAATTGAACCTGGGTCCCTGGCGCTGTGAGGCAGCAGTACTGACCATTGTGTCTCTCCCTCTGAAGGATCCTCCTCCGAATCCCTGGGGTCTTACCTGCCCAAAAAAGCTGGAAATAAGCTGCTTGACATTTCAAAAGAAAGACTTGGGCAGGAATACCTGGAGGCACTGAAATAAAAACAAAACTCTTGGCAGGATGTCAATCTTAACCGATTGGGCCCGGCCCAGCAAATCATCTGCATATAACGATACCCTAGGTTACCCTGCTCCTCTAACAATCCAACTCCACGCATTGGAGGCCCTCAAAGCAATGGCCAGTAGCTCAATTGCCAACACAAACAACAAAGGAGACATCGGACACCCTGCCTCAGAACCCGAAGAAACAGGAAAGACCCCAAGCTCATGGTGTTGGTACAAACACTAGCTAACGGGCCCGCATACAGCAGCCACACCCAACAGGCCCGCATACAGCAACCACACCCAACGGGCCCGCATACAGCACCCAACGGGCCCGCATACAGCACCCAACGGGCCCGGATACAGCAGCCACACCCAACGGGCCCGCATACAGCAACCACACCCAACGGGCCCGCATACAGCACCCAACGGGCCCGCATACAGCACCCAACGGGCCCGCATACAGCACCCAACGGGCCCGCATACAGCACCCAACGGGCCCGCATACAGCACCCAACGGGCCCGGATACAGCAGCCACACCTAACGGGCCCGCATACAGCAGCCACACCCAACGGGCCCGCATACAGCAACCGCACCCAACGGGCCCGCATACAGCAACCGCACCCAACGGGCCCGCATACAGCAACCGCACCCAACGGGCCCGCATACAGCAGCCACACCCAACAGGCCCGCATACAGCAGCCACACCCAACGGGTCCGCATACAGCAGCCACACCCAACAGGCCCGCATACAGCAGCCACACCCAACGGGCCCGCATACAGCAGCCGCACCCAACGGGCCCGCATACAGCAACCGCACCCAACGGGCCCGCATACAGCAGCCACACCCAACGGGCCCGCATACAGCAGCCACACCCAACGGGCCCGCATACAGCAGCCACACCCAACGGCCCCGCATACAGCAGCCGCACCCAACGGGCCTGCATACAGCACCCAACGGGCCCGCATACAGCAGCCGCACCCAACGGGCCCGCATACAGCAGCAGCCACACCCAACGGGCCCGCATACAGCAACCGCACCCAACGGGCCCGCATACGGCAGCCGCACCCAACGGGCCCGCATACAGCAGCCACACCCAACGGGCCCGCATACAGCAGCCACACCCAACGGGCCCGCATACGGCAGCCACACCCAACGGGCCCGCATACAGCAGCCACACCCAACGGGCCCGCATACAGCGGCCGCATCCAACGGGCCCGCATACAGCAACCGCACCCAACGGGCCCGCATACAGCAGCCACACCCAACGGGCCCGCATACAGCAGCCACACTCAACGGGCCCGCATACAGCAGCCACACCCAACGGGCCCGCATACAGCAACCGCACCCAACGGGCCCGCATACAGCAGCCACACCCAACGGGCCCGCATACAGCAACCGCACCCAACAGGCCCACATACAGCACCCAACGGGCCCGCATACAGCAGCCACACCCAACAGGCCCGCATACAGCACCCAACAGGCCCGCATACAGCACCCAACGGGCCCGCATACAGCAACCGCACCCAACAGGCCCGCATACAGCACCCAACAGGCCCGCATACAGCACCCAACGGGCCCGCATACAGCAACCACACCCAACGGGCCCGCATACAGCAACCGCACCCAATGGGCCCGCATACAGCAACCGCATCCAACGGGCCCGCATACAGCAACCGCACCCAACGGGCCCGCATACAGCAGCCACACCCAACGGGCCCGCATACAGCAACCGCACCCAACAGGCCCGCATACAGCACCCAACAGGCCCGCATACAGCACCCAACGGGCCCGCATACAGCAACCACACCCAACGGGCCCGCATACAGCAACCGCACCCAATGGGCCCGCATACAGCAACCGCATCCAACGGGCCCGCATACAGCAACCGCACCCAACGGGCCCGCATACAGCAGCCACACCCAACGGGCCCGCATACAGCAACCGCACCCAACGGGCCCGCATACAGCAGCCACACCCAACGGGCCCGCATACAGCAACCGCACCCAACGGGCCCGCATACAGCACCCAACGGGCCCGCATCCAGCAACCACACCCAACGGGCCCGCATCCAGCAACCACACCCAACGGGCCCGCATACAGCAACCACACCCAACGGGCCCGCATACAGCAACCGCACCCAACGGGCCCGCATACAGCAGCCACACCCAACGGGCCCGCATACAGCAACCGCACCCAACGGGCCCGCATACAGCACCCAACGGGCCCGCATCCAGCAACCACACCCAACGGGCCCGCATCCAGCAACCACACCCAACAGGCCCGCATACAGCAGCCGCACCCACGATACGAACCCAGACCAAACCCAAACCTCTCCAATGCCGCAAAGAGGTATCCCCACTCCACCTAATTAAACGCCTTCTCCGCGCCAATGATACGATTATCTCCGATTCTGGCCCAGCTGCAGGGGTAAGGGCCACATTTAACAACTGCCTCACATTGGATGAAACTTTCACCCCTTCACAAACCCCATCTGGTCTTGCCCCATCACCTCCAGAAAGCAAGGCTCCAGCTTTAATGCCAACGCCTTGGCCAATAACTTGGCAGCTACATTCAACAGGAAGATCGGACCATACCACCCACACTTTGTGGGGTCCTTATCCTTCTTCAGGAGCAGAGATAGACGTCTCCCCCATGAATCTGGGAGGGCACCCCTTTCCAAAGGAGTCTCTAAATATGCCCAGCAACGGACCCAAGTGATCCAAAAACTTATTTTATAAAATTCCACCCACTTCCTGACCTTCCCAACGTTCGCTGCCCAATACTAATTCAGCAGGTTTGTCATTGCCAACGCACCTCTCCGTCTGTCCCCCTCCAAAAACTCCCTCCTGATCTGGGGTACCTTTTAAAAAATGTTTCCAATTAAGGGCAATTTAGCGTGACCAATCCACCTACCCTGCACATCTCTGGGTTGTGGGGGTGAGACCCACGCAGACACGGGGAGAATGTGCAAACTCCACACACACACAGTGACCCGGGATCAAACCCAGGTCCTTGGCGCCGTGAGGCAGCAGTGCTAACTGCTGTGCCCCAATGCCGGTACCGTACCCACTCATACAAACTCAGAGATCATCCTAATGACCCTACCAAAAAAGGGTAGAGGTCTTCATTCACCCGAGGAAGGAGCTGTGCTCCAAAAGCTAATGATTCGAAACAAACCTGTTGGACTTAACCTGGTTAAATCGGGAGATTTTGTAAGACAAACAGAAACTTGAGCAGCACCGTCACCGTAACTGTCTGGACTCTTCCAGCCAATGACAGCGGCAAAACATCCCACCTCTTAAAATCCTCCTTCACCCCCTCCCACCAGATTGGCCAAATTCAGCTCCTGTAACTATCATAGACTTCGGCCCATCGAGTCTGCACCGGCCCACAACTCAACCCTATCCCCGTAACCCAGTAACCCCCCCCTAACCTTTTTTTGGACACTAAGTGCAATTTATCATGGCCAATCCACCTAACCTGCACATCTTTGGACTGTGGGAGGAAACCAGAGCACCCGGAGGAAACCCACACCGATACGGGAGAACGTGCAGACTCCGCACAGACAGTGACCCAGCGGGGAATCGAACCTGGGACCCTGTCGCTGTGAAGTCACAGTGCTAACCACTGTGCTGTTGGCTGCCCAACTATGCGCCACTCGTATCCCCAGGTATTGGAAACTCCCCCTGACCATCCGCAACGGCAACTTCCCCCTCACCCGCACACTGACCAGGGATACCGTGCCTTCCCCATGTCGAGTTTCAACCCGAGAATGAGCCAGACCGAATTACCCGAGCTTGCATTGTTCGTAGGAATACTCGCTGTGGGGATCCTATATGGCAACCTAACCGAATCTACAAACCCAAACCGTCCCAACACCTCAAACAAATATGCCTATTCTACCCAGTCGAACGCGTTCTCTCCATCCATAGACACTATCACTTCTGTTTCCTGCCCCTCCGGGGCATTATGAACTGGAAATGCCTAGTAAATTTTACCACTGTCAGTAAATCTCACTACTATGAATAAAACCTCACAATTACTAATAAATGATCTGGGTTTTGAAAGACAAACAAAAAACTGCTCAGCAACCAATCACTGACTTGTTTCCGTGACTTTGAATTTTACTTGACCGCCTGGCTGGTTCACAGACCTGGTTTCCCTGACTCCGCTCTCTCTCACACTGCATGGCTCTGTTTAAATCACCCCGGGACCGCTAATACACAACTCCTCCGATACTGAAGCAGTCTGTGTCAATGTGCAGCAAGACCTGAACAACATGCAGGCCTGGGCTGATAACACAACCACTCATGCCACGCAAGTCCCAGGCAATTAGCACATTCAATAAGAGTGTATTTAACCATCTCCCCTGACATTCAATAGCATTACCATGGCAGAAATCCTCCACTAACAATATTCTGGGGGTTATCCTTGACTAGAAATTGAATACTGTGGCTAGAGGAGCAAGTCAGAGGCTGGAAATTGTGAAGTCATTAACTCATTTTCCTGATCCCCAAACCCTGGCCACCATCTACAAGGCACAAGTCAGGAATGTGATGGAATACCCCCCGCTTGCCTGGATGAGCGCAGCTCCAACAACACTCAAGAAGCTCAACACCATCCAGGGTAAAGCAGCCCCGCTTGATTGGCACCGCATCCACCAACTTAAATATTCACTCCCTCTACCACCAACACATAGTGATAACAGTTTATAATAATACACAAGATGCACTGCAACAACTCACCAAGGCTCCTCTGACGGCATCTTGTAGGCTCTCCCACCTAGAAGGTCACGGTCAGAAGATACATGGGGACACCTACACGTGCAAGTTCTCCTCTAAGTCACACATCATCCTGGAACTATACTGCTATTCCCTCACTGTCATTGGATAACATTTCTGGAACTCTCGTCTTAAAAGTGCTGTGGGGTACCTACACCACACAGACTGCAGCGGTTCAAGACGGCGGCTCACCACCAGCTTCTCAAGGGCAATTAGGGATGGACAACAAATCTGGCCGAGCCAGAGTTGATCACGTCTCAAGAAAGAAGAAGTTGGACATGCTCTCAGCTTGTACGGATCCCTCACATTGTGCAATTCTGAATCATGAGTATTGTTTTATAAATTTAGAGTACCCAATTATTTTTTTCCAATTAAGGGGCAATTTAGCGTGGCCATTCCACCTACCCTGCACATCTTCGGGTTGTGGGAGTAGACACAGACACGGGGGGGGATGGACACGGGGAGGGGGGGGGGGTGCAAACTCCAAACGGACAGTGATCCGGGATCGAACCCGGGTCCTCGGCGGCGTGAGGCTGCAGTGCTAACCACTGAGCCACCGTGCCGCCCCAAATGACACTAAGATGAGTGGTAAAGCAAAAAGTGCAGAGGATACTGGAAGTCTGCAGAGGGATTTGGATAGGTTAAGTGAATGGGCTCGGGTCTGGCAGATGGAATACAATGTTGACAAATGTGAGGTTATCCATTTTGGTAGGATTAACAGCAAACGGGATTATTATTTAAACGATAAAATATTAAAACATGCCGCTGTGCAGCGAGACCTGGGTGTGCTAGTGCATGAGTCACAGAAAGTTGGTTTACAGGTGCAACAGGTGATTAAGAAGGCAAATGGAATTTTGTCCTTCATTGCTAGAGGGATGGAGTTTAAGACTAGGGAGGTTATGTTGCAATTGCATAAGGTGTTAGTGCGGCCACACCTGGAGTATTGTGTTCAGTTTTGGTCTCCTTACTTGAGAAAGGGCATACTGGCACTGGAGGGTGTGCAGAGGAGATTCACTAGGTTAATCCCAGAGCTGAAGGGGTTGGATTATGAGGAGAGGTTGAGTAGACTGGGACTGTACTCGTTGGAATTTAGAAGGATGAGGGGGGATCTTATAGAAACATTTAAAATATGAAGGGAATAGATAGGATAGATGCGGGCAGGTTGTTTCCACTGGCGGGTGAAAGCAGAACTAGGGGCATAGCCTCAAAATAAGGGGAAGTAGATTTAGGACTGAGTTTAGGAGGAACGTCTTCACCCAAAGGGTTATGAATCTATGGAATTCCTTGCCCAGTGAAGCAGTTGAGGCTTAAATGTTTTTAAGGTAAAGATAGATAGTTTTTTGAAGAATAAAGGGATTAAGGGTTATGGTGTTCGGGCCGGAAAGTGGAGCTAAGTCCACAAAAGATCAGCCATGATCTAATTGAATGGCGGAGCAGGCTCGAGGGGCCAGATGGCCTACTCCTGCTCCTAGTTCTTATGTTCTTATGTAAATGAGTATTTTTAAAAAAAATTATTTTATAAATTTAGAGTACCCAATTCATTTTTTCCAATTAAGGGGCAATTTAGCGCGGCCAGTCCACCTACCCTGCACATCTTTTGGGTTGTGGGGGCGAAACCCACACAGACACGGGGAAAACCAAATGAGTATTTATAAACCTTTTAATGTCAAAGGAATCAAAGTCTGATCCTGCTGAAAGGGAGAAAGGTGAAACAACTAAAATTCTAGATTTAAGGAAGACTGACATCAGTGCGATAAACAGAAAGAGACTGTCCACTGTAAACTGAGAAATATCTGATCAGAAAAACAAAGGAAGATGAGAGGAAGGAGTTCAGAAAATAATTTGTGATACTACCCCTAAGCAGCAAGAGCTCTACTTACCAGGAAGAATAAGCAGCCATGGACAGAGAGAGAGTAAAATATAACATTAAACAAAAATCACACAAAATGCAAAAATAAAGCATAAATCCTTAGTGAGATGTAATGAACAACAGATAACAAAACAGACAGCAAGAGTTGGGAAAGGGCAATATGAAAAAGTTTGAAAGTAGTCTCAATTAAAAATCTTTTACACTTGGATTCAGAGAGAAAGGATGGTCAGGAGCAACACAGGGTCCTTGAAAACTCACAGCAGTGATTCTATAAATGACATGAGGAAATGGTTGACATGCTGAAAATCACTTTGCATCAGTACTTGCAGTAGAGGAAGGGGATAGTGATGTGGAGTAGGGATACAGACTTCCAAAACTAACTGAAGCAAAATACAGGCAAAATAACAACACCAAAGAGTGACAAATCCCCAGGAAGTTCGAACTAGAATTTGCCAAAGTTCTCTCCATTAAGGAATGGTTCCTTTAGAATGTAAAAATGTACATGTTGTGCCACTATTTAAGCCAGGAGAAGGAAATTAGGGGTTGGCCTAACATCTGTTGCTGAGAATTTGCTCGAGTCTATAATTAAGGAGAGTGTACCTTAGCCTTTTGAAAACTTTCAGCTAATCCTAGAGATCCAGAATGGATTTGTAAAGAGACGGCCATGTTTGAGGAATCTGACTGCATTTTTCTGAAGGGATGCCTGAAGTCATGGACAGCGTGGGTTTCGCCCCACAACCCAAAGATGTGCAGGGTAGGTGGGTTGGCCACGCTAAATTGCCCCTTAATTTTACAGTGCAGAAGGCCATTCGGCCCATCGAGTCTGCACCAGCCCTTACAAAAAGCACCCTACTGAAGCCCACAAATCTACCCTACCCTGTCCCCGTCACCCAGTAACCCCCACTTAACATTTTTTGGACACTAAGGGCAATTTAACACGTCCAATCCACCTAACCCACACATCTTTGGACTGTAGGAGGAAACCCACACACACACGGGGAGGACGTGCAGACTCCGCACAGACAGTGACCCAGCCGGGAATCAAACCTGGGACCCTGGAGCTGTGAAACAACTGTGCTAACCACTGTGCTACCATTTTTAAGAAAAAAAATACCAACTAGACAGGAGAGCAGTCCATCCCAATGCCATACAATGGGGATTATTCTAAACTACAAATTCAGCTTGTTGTACAATATTGTATAAAAATACATCGAATTTGCAGCACTGAAACAGGTGATTTAGATCAATTGGTCAATGTTCCACTGGAGCCTTCTCCCATCTTATTTCATCCAACCCTATCAGCACATCCTGTTATTCCATTCCCCCTCATGCACTTACTTAACTTCTCCTTAAACGCATCTATGCCATTCACTTTAACTACTCCATATGATACGTCCCACACTCTCTGGGTAAAGTAGTTTCTCCTGAATTCTTTGTAGGGTTTGCGACATTGAGATATGTACAGAACTGTAATGTCCGAATCAATCACTAGAGGGAGCTAGATGCAGAACTGTATAAAGCATCGATACTGAGCCCTCTGGGAGAGTGTTGAGGAGAAGGCGAGGAGAAAGACTGTAGGAAAGCTAGTGTGAGTGAGAGCAGGTCGTTGCTATTCTATTAGTGTGGAGATTAGTGGTAGATGAGTGTAGATTGCATATTTATTGTCAATTGTTTTTTTATATTGAAATAAGAGGTCGAATTCAATAAAGTAGTGTAAATACATCTTTAGCTTTGTTTAATACAAAAGCTAGTTGTGGACTTGGTGAACACTACCCCAACCATCCTAGCATCCTTGTGATCATATTTATGACTTGGTTTTGGACTCCTACAGGAAGGGAAGCATCTTTCCTATGTTACACTACCAAACGACTTCATAATTTGAAAGAGTTCCATTATGTCCCCTCTCAATCTTCTCTTTCCGAGATAAAATCATCCAATGCCAGACGGACAATATTATAACCATTCCAATCAGGTGAAGAGCTACTTGATACTTCAAGACTGCCAGAGAATGCAAACTGCAAGGTAAGCATAGAGAAGTGGGAATCGGATGCAAAGGATTGTAAACCTTAACATGAGCTTGACAGGATACGAAGGACTGGATCCAGTAATGTCGATTATTCACTTCCAGGATTGAATCTATTCAGTCTGCACAATTGTGAACAAAGGCTACATTCTAGCTGCCCTGTAACAATGTCAGTCAGGGTACGATGGGCTAAGAGGTGAGGTGCTACAGCCTAACCTGTTGGTGCAATGACTCTAATGCTATCAGACATATTAACTAATCCAACATGCTTGCATGCAATTATTCAAATTAGGTTTGGGACTGCGAGACTCAAGGTTTATCACGACCTTGGAACATCACAATTTTATCTGTCAGTGTCAACACGTGTTAGGCAGCCTGCACGTTTGTCAACATGGTGCAGATGCTTAATCCATCAAACCTCTGAAGGTTTGATCTGGGAGCTATTGGATGTTAGAAAAAAGCAAGGTTGAGTAATGTCTCATTTCCACCAACACTTTTTCTACTGCTTATAGGGTAAGGATCCCTTCACCTCCCTCTCCTCCACACAGCAACAGTACTGCAGAACATTCAATAATAATCTTTATTGTCACAAGTAGGTTTACATTAACACTGCAATGAAGTTACTGTGAAAAGCCCCTAGTCGCCACATTCCGGCGCCTGTTCAGGTTCACAGAGGGAGAATTCAGAATGTCCAATTCATCTAACAGCACCCAGAGGAATCTCGCGCAGACACAGGGAGAACATGCAGACTCCACACAGACAGTGACCCAAGCTGGGAATCAAACCCAGGTCCCTGGTGCTGTAAAGCAACAGTGCTTTTTAAAATAAATAAATTTAGAGTTCCTAATTAATTTTTTCCAATTAAGGGACAATTTAGCGTGGCCAATCCGCCCACCCTGCACATCTTTGGGTTGTGGGGGTGAAACCCATACAGACACGGGGAGAACGTGCAAACTCCACACAGACAGTGACCCGGGTCCGGGATCGAACCCGGGTCCTCAGCAATGTAGGCTGCGGTGCTAACCACTACGCCATGGTGCCGCCTGTAAAGCAACAGTGCTAACCCACTCTGCTACCGTGCCATCATTTGTGGGAGATAACCATTATTCACAAAAAAAACAATTCCTGATTATAGATCCCGATTCTACTTGGCAAACCTGCACAATGAAGCAATTTCCGTTTATTTCATCCCTGATGGTTCATTTGTCCATCTGCAGCCTGTGAAACCAATTATCTGCAAAGCTATAGTTAACAGATAGCATTCCCCACTCCCCAGGTACAATTTCAAGTGCAAATCAAGCTGGCTTTCCCAAACCGCACGGCCAAATGGACCCAATTACCAGATGGCGGAACATAATTGATGAGGGCTGTATTTAAGGTCACATTTTTTCTAAAACTTCAAAGTCACCCCTTCATCACCACACTATATAAAACTACTACTTGGTAATAAACGACCACAGCCAAGAAGCTCTTGATTCAAGCGCTCAAAAGGCTGGAAAAAAAGCAGAGTGTCAATATCAGACAGAGATGGCACACATCATTGCAGCCAGAGAGCAGCACCACTGGGAAGAAGGCAGCCTCATGCCGGATAGGGCGGGGGGTGGGAGGGGGTGGGGGTGGGGGGGGGGGGGGGGGGAGGGACACAACAGGGGGGGAGGGGCAGCTTCACAGGGAGGGGGAGGATGGCCCGAGTTGGGGGAGAGAAGGCAGCCTCAGAGAGAAGGTGGGGGGGGCGGCAGTATCAGTGTCGGGGGAAGGGTTATGTGACGCCCACGTCAGGAGGGCTATGTAGACGCAGAGAACAGGAGTTCACAATGTATTTGAGTTATCTGCAGCCTGAAGCTCTCCAAACACAACATGATTACTGTGGTGTTAGCTCATTACTCTAACTCTCAGTCACACATTAAAGAATTGAATTATCCATCCTGGGACCATCAGATCTGATGGGATATTTAACAAAAATTACTAATTACGCAAGTGTAAAATCCCCCTAAATTAGAGGACTACTCCAAATATGCTCATACAACCATTACAAAAGTATGAAAAATATTTAGTTTTTAAAATTACTGCCACCTTATACCGGAAGGAGGAACGAAGTGCTGCCTTTGTCTTCTAAACCTTTCTTTAGTAATGCTGAAACGTACATACTGTACATGAGAACTTCCTCGTTGTGCTCGGACTTAAACCGAAAGCCAATTTAAGATCAGCAGGGCTCGCTTGTGGCTCACTTATGTGTGCTAGAAGCTACAGATATTCGCACACAGGGCCCTGTCCTTTGCAGACAGAAGGAGCATGTCTGGAGGAGTTGGTGGTGCTGTCACACACTTCCCATGGCAATGCCTTGACCAGAGGCGACTTGCATGGCTTGAATTTAAACAAATGCTTGGCAGTTAACTGTTCCCTGGTGCATTCTCCATGGCAACACCTCCAGCAATCAGAGTCTATTTGCCAACCTATCAGCACTCTCTTCTCGTGCAATATAAATTGTGTCCTTCACCATGCGCATTCTTGCCATCTGCAAGACGAAAAACTTCGACAGTCTGTCTCCTTTTTCCAGCAATACTCAAGTTCCGTACTACCAAAATACCTTTTCTTACCATTCATGATCAGGGAGATGGAATGGTGAACCCCATTACCTGGTGGGAGGGGTGGTGGAAAGGCAGAAGGTGGTGGCAGGAGGAGGTGTGGGTGTGGAGAATGAGAAAGAGAGGATAGAACACAGAGCTAAAGACAGATCGCAACCTCTCGATATCCCTGACCGGGAATGACTAAGAAAAGCCTAGAAGACTGGAGCAGAACTGGTCAACAGTTTTCAGAATGTACAACTGCCAGTGCTCATTGCTTAGCCATCTAGTATACTACTGCAGAGGTTCTCTGCTTTCCTTGAAGGGTGAAGGATCCCTTTACAAATGGATTAGTCATGTTGGTTTAACTGGGTCGCTCTCGCAGAGAACTGACACAGAGAAGATGGGGTGATTTTCTGAGCTGTAACCATTCTATGATTCCATAATCTGTTACTATCACTGTTGTTGGTCAATCTCGTGGAACTCCTAATAGGTGCATTGGCCATGCTAAATTGCCCGTAGTGTCCTAAAAAGTAAGGTTGTGTGTGTGTGGGGGTGGGGGGGGGGGGGGGGGGGGGGGTTGTTGGGTTACGGGTATAGGGTGGATACGTGGGTTTGAGTAGGGTGATCATTGCTCGGCACAAATCAAGGGCCGAAGGGTCTGTTCTGTGCTGCTCTATGTTCTATCACTGCGGGTGTACCTACACTACATGGACTGCAGTAGTTCAAGGACACTCACCACCACCATTTCTGAAGAGCAATTGGGGATGGACAACAAATCATTACCAGCAACACCCACATCCCATGAAACAATGTAAAAATTCATCAATCCCAACCTTTAAATGATGAGACAGAATTCTGATCTTTAATTGATCCAGAATATCAAACTGAGCAGGAATCTACAGGAATCCAGCAGCTCACACGGCTATCACAAATCCAAATATTTCCAACGGTAATAAACAGGTACGTTCCCACTTTCCTTCACAACCAGAGAATGTGGCTTTGAATTTCTGCTCTACAACCTGCTCCCCATTGTGCTCCATTCCCCAGTGCCAGATAGTCTGTCGGCAATGTCATTATGATCAGCTAATATGTAACAGTATTGTTTTATTTTATGCTGAACGATATATTCCCAGATTTTGATTCACTGTTTTGCAGCTTCATTTCACTGCTAATGATCTGGTTCCGAATGCGATATTTCTACATCTGAATTGATAAAGAGATCCACATGCTGTTGAAAAATAGGACAGTCATTAACGCTGGACTGAGCATCAAAGACCATGTGGACTGCAACTCAATTATGGAGAGAATTTACTCGTAGTGCATTTCTCGAGCTCAGGTCACCCCAAAATGCTCCCAAGTCAATCAGTATTTTGAAATGTAATCACCATCATAACATGGCCATAAACCTGCCGATAGCAAGGCCCAACAAACAGCAATGAGGTCGCTGACCACAATCTATTTCAGTGATGTTGGTTGAAAGATCAATGTTGGACATCAATTAAACCTGATCATGTCCTTAGCCAATGTTTACACTTGCTCTTCCAGCAGAGGTTAATGGATTGTACTGGCAAACAAGAACCCGAATGACTTTCCCCACCCTGATGAGTGAGGGCACTTGCAGTGCTGCATATTACAATGCTGGCTGAGAATACAGTAGTTCTGTTTTATTCATTTACAGGATGTGGGCATTGCTGGCCAGGTCAGCATTTATTGCCCATCCCTAGTTGCCCTTCAGAAGGTGGTGGTGAGCTGCCTTCTTGAACCGCTGCAGCCCTTGAGGTGTAGGAACACCACTGTGCTGTTAGGGAGGCAGTTCCAGGATGTTGCCCCCAGTGAAGGAACGGCCGATATATTTCCCAGTCAGGATGGTGAGTGACTTGGAGGGGAACCTCCAGGTGGTGGGGTTCCCAGGTATCTGCTGCTCTTGTCCTTCTAGACACCGCACAAAGCCTGGGGTCTTCCTGATCTATTCACTGGATAAAATTTTCTCACCCATTGCCCAATTCAAGGCTTCACTTTTACATGAATACACCACAATGTGAGTACTGATCCCAGAAATGCTTGAAAAATCAGAGCTATCTACAGTGAGACAGAGGAGATTAAGCAGGCGTCATAAAAGGTTTTCAATATTCTAAAATATTTTGAAGGGGTAAATAGTGAATTGTTTCCATTGTTTAATGGATCAGTAGCAAAGATGATTAGAGGAATGAAGACAGATATTGCAATATAATTTTTTTAACTACAAGT
This sequence comes from Scyliorhinus canicula, assembly GCF_902713615.1. Taxonomy (NCBI): domain Eukaryota; kingdom Metazoa; phylum Chordata; class Chondrichthyes; order Carcharhiniformes; family Scyliorhinidae; genus Scyliorhinus; species Scyliorhinus canicula. The sequence goes on along the minus strand of NC_052168.1, from coordinate 1,396,088 downwards.
GACTATTGAGGCAGCAATTCTAACATAAGAGAATTGAGTGAAGATTCGAAAGGGATATTAAAGGATACAAGACAGCTAACACAAACACAGGTACGATTGTGATAATCTCCAACATTCTACTGCGGGCTTATCCAACGTTGCTTTCAATGTTGTCTGTAGCTTGAAAAGCCCCATTTACACAGAGTTGCTCAGAATAAAAATCAGGAAATTTGTAAGCGATTTTGGCAAGCACGTTTCTAAAAATGCATTTCATTGCAAATGTCTGTGATTGAGAACTGCTAGGCATTAGAAGCTGACTATTTATATATAAATTTAGATTGCCAAGCAAAAACAGCAAACTTGCTTACCATGAGGTCAGTCCGCTCTGCACAATCTTTGAACTCCAATGCTGAATCCTAAGGAAAAGAGAACAACAGCTTCCATAAGACGATTCACCAACCAACATTTCATACATCACTTTGTGCCAATTTAAAAAAAAAAGAATTCTTGGCTGATTTTCTCTCTGCCTTCCTGGAGACGCCGATACATTGTGTTCCAAAGGCTCCCTCTAGATCCTTGCTTAAGTGGCAACGATACCGGTTAAACCTAGACATTCAGAGCTAGCATGCACAAAAATATTTAACAGCTGAGGAATATACCTTAAAAAAATATATAGCCTGAATATTCAGCAAAGTAGGCACTTTGAAACAAATTCATTGTGAATTATTAATGGGCTAGAATGCGGTACAATTTTTTAAAATCACGATTAACGAGCAATGATTGAGGAAAATAAAGCAGCTTACATCTCAGTTCAAATTTTGAACATTTAAGTATACCTTTCCAGAGGGACCTAATTTGGGCAAACTGGTTAAGATTTTCTTGAATTCCAATATCTAAAGCCTTCTACACCAGTTAAAATCAGCTGCTTCCACCAGCATCAAAATGCAATCCAGTTACTGTCTGAAAACCCCAGGATTTTCAAAGATGCAGTTGCCAGAAATGCGAAACATGATATGCTATTTTAATTCAGCTTGCATAACCAGAGTAAAATTTACAACCCCAACATTCATGCTGATTGCCAGTGTCGAAGTATAACACAGCCTTAAACCTTCTCATCACCGGTGCCATAAATTGAAAAGAAATTTGCCACCTTTTGTGTCTGCAGTTCTCAAATGTTTATCGCGCCTCCATTTTAGCAACTCTAATGCTGCGTCTAGAAAAGGCTTTTTTCTTCCCTCAGGACATGTTCTCATTACAAACTGCAGCATCTAGTGGTGTAAACTAGAACTACATTCCAGACAATCCCAGTAATGAGGCAGCTAAGGCCCGTACCGGGAAAGACTTCCCTTATCTGCAATCTCACAAAAATTAATTTCATTTAATTGCAGTCGTCTGTTAGACCATAAGACATAGGAGCAGAATTAGGCCACTCAGCCCATCGAGTCTGCTCCGCCATTCAATCATGGCTGATATTTTCCTCAACCAAAATGGCACCAAACCAAATAGGCAACTTAACGGTAGAAAAATAGGAGGGGATACAAATGGGGAGGAAAAAGCAAAGGAAACATACATTAAACAATAACTTTTTAATGGAGTGGGAAAGAGGGGGGGAAATGGATGAAAGGTTTGTGTATCGGAAATAAAACTGGTAAAAGAGCACAAGTTGATAAAGCTGTTTTTTAACAAGTTTGAAAAAGAAAAACATATATAGATCTGTAAAGATCACGGAAACAAGGCGGGTAGTTGGGTCTTTCAGAGGGCTTGCAGGTTATAATAATAATCTTTTGGGCAGCAGGGTGGCACAGTGGGTTAGCCCTGCAGCCTCACGGCGCCGAGGTCCCAGGTTCGATCCCGGCTCTGGGTCACTGTCCGTGTGGAGTTTGCACATTCTCCCCGTGTCTGCGTGGGTTTTCGCCCCCACAACCCAAAGATGTGCGGGGTAGGTGGATTGGCCACGCTAAATTGCCCCTTAATTGTAAAAAATGAATTGGGTACTCTAAATTTAAGAAAAAAAAATAATAATCTTTATTCGTGTGACAAGTAGGCTTACAATGAAGTTACTGTGACAATCTACAATCGGAGTTTATTTTCTTGCGCTCTGTAAGATTGTATATCTAGCATCCATTTAGTTTTCCTCATTCTTACTTCCTCTGTACAACTACTACGACTATAAATTCATTTAATCTCTCACTCATTTCCCCAACTGCTCCTCGGTGAAACTCCAGGACATTTTGTGAATGCTGCTTGTTCTAACCATGTGACTATTCAGACACCAATCCCCAGTCTGAAGGCTAGTTTCTCCACTGCACCCAACATTCTGTCCCAGCCTCTTGCCACTCCCTCTCTCCCTCGCTCCCTCCCAGCCTCTTGCCACTCCCTCCTTCCCTCTCTCGCGCCCTCCCAGCCTCTTGCCACTCCCTCCTTCCCTCTCTCTCTCCCTCGCTCCCTCCCAGCCTCTTGCCACTCCCTCCTTCCCTCTCTCTCTCCCTCGCTCCCTCCCAGCCTCTTGCCACTCCCAACCCTCCCTGCCCCACCTCCCACAGAGGTACAAGAACGGGAGCAGTCAGTTAAAGAGAAGAGATTTTTTTAGCGTGTGATTAATACCACACGGGATCAGCTGCTTAGTAAAAGATCTAAAGATTAAGCATTTATCTGAGGCTCTTGATCGGATTATTCTTGGGTATCAGGTTTGGTTATGATCCTCTATATTATAAATACTAATAATCTTTATTATTGTCACAAGTAGGCTTACATTAACACTGCAATGAAGTTACTGTGAAAAGCCCCTAGTCGCCACATTCCGCCGCCTGTTCGGGTACACAGAGGGAGAATTCAGAATGTCCAAGCCACCGAACAAGCACGTCTTTCGGGACTTGTGGGAGGAAACCAGAGCACCCGGAGGAAAGCCACGCAGACACAGGGAGAACGTGCAGACTCCGCACAGACAGTGACCCAATGGGGAATCGAACCTGGGACCCTGGCGCTGGGAAGCAACAGTGCTAACCACTGTGCTACCGGATAGTGTTTCTTAAAATAAAATAGCAAATAGATCAAGCTACGCAACCTAATAGATTTACATATTTCTTCTTTTAAAGATCAGTTGTACTATTTTCCCATCCCACTAATATTCCCTGTCTTTTCCCGTTTCCTTCACCTGCCTTCCCAAAGATAACCCAGGTTGCTTCATGCCTTTACCCAGTTTTCACATTACTGGGTAAGTGCTCACTCCTCCTGAGGAGGGCTTACTCAGCAGGCTAGCTGTTGCCACGGGGATCTTCTTGAACCGAATGGTTTTAGACTATATCAGGCAATGCTGTCACTAAGCCAAACAAAGCACTAAAGAAACTATTAAACATTCATATTCATACACATGAATCACCAGCTATCTAATTTGCTTAACTGGAATTTTCCCACTGTCCTCATTCATCTCTGTGCCTCTTCACGCACGAGCATGCGCCAAGTTTGAAAATAACGGCATTGCTATAATTCAATGCAGCTTCCAAAGTCCCAACTATCCTTCTTTCTCCAACATCAACCCTTTCCCTCCTTAAAAAGCTGATAGCCAGCCCTCAAACATTAAAACAAACCATTTCTTAGCTGTAGCCCAGCTGTCCTGATATTCCAATTAGATGCAGTTCCAATCAGCACCCTGTTCTGTGCCGCTACAACAGTCTTTCAATTCTGCTCATTTCCACTGTCACATTCCAAAGTCCCCACTCAACTAATTTCCTTCACCGCCGAGACACGTGTCTAAATCTTCATCATCTCAAGAACCATTTTTTCTAATGGTCTTTGTGGGCCTCCTTGCTAAAAGATCAGCTCCGCACCCCCAATTTCTCTTCCAAAAAGGTCACACCAACGTCGAATTCAACTGGCACCCTGACCGGCAAATCAAACTCTCTAGTCTTCATAGGGAAACTTCTCCAAGATCCTGTCCAACCCTCATGTAAAAATATCTCCAACCATACCTCCCAGGCCGCAGCCTTTACCCTCTGATTCTGGATCAGTGCTTCTTCACTCTGCTCCTCTTGCCTGGAGTGCACTTTCCAAAGCTGCTTTGCTTTTCTTCTTCCAGTTCTGGATCATTTACTTTCATCTCTTCCCCTTGCCCCAGCCCCTCCAAATTCTTTCACTTCCCGTTTGATGTTGACCTCGGCCTCCTGTAAACTGAGATGTTTTATCAAGGGATGCTATACAATTAAGTAATTGCAGTAAAAGTGCAGAGAAGCAATCTCCCAAGGTGCCACTCACTCTGCAAGCTTCTTCGGGCAGAACAATGCTACGACGTAGCTACGACCAAGAGAGGCAGAAAGTGAAAGTATATCCGCTATGCCAGTGTATTTGTTTGTTATGGAGCAGGTTCAAGGTTCATCTCTCACACAAACCTGATTGACCCGAGCTTAGTTATGGTGTTTTCTGACAAAAGCCAGGAAAAGTAGCGTGTGTGCACTTAAGGGTGCAATTACAGATACCACTTACACCTTCCCAGCCACAGTGAAGTAAACACGTAGCTGCCAGACAGGAAACAAGATGAATGAGATATCCCAGGAACACATTTCATTTTCAATACTCCCTAAAAATAGCTCATCTTTGGAGCTTTACCATACAAATTAGAACTCAAACCAAGTACTCTGCCTCATTTGTTTTAAAATGGCAAAGATGATGAGAGTGAAATAAACTTGACCCTATACTTCTCTCACACTCCCAAATCTGTAGTCAACTGAAAAGCAGCATCAAAGGGAAGTTGGCAGCAGACGTTCAGCCAGCGAATGTCACTCTGCAGAGCAGGAGTGGATTCTAATGATCGGTAAAGACTAATGTTGTGTTTGTACCACAGAACGTCTACTATGTACGTACTGTGTACGTTCCCTTGGCTGCAGAAAAATACTTTTCACTGTACTTCGGTACATGTGACAATAAATATCAATCAATCGAACTACTTCTTGAATCTTCACATATTTCAGTTTGACAATTACTGACCTGCCCTTGAGGTTAATTTTTTTAACAGCTCAGGTAAGTTTAAGCTGTATGTTGATTATTTACTACATTTGATTTGATTTATTGTCACATATTCCTATCTGTAATAGTTGTTTATGCAAATCATCTTTCAATCAGATAGTTTCTCTGCATCAAATACCCTTTGGTATTGTTTAAGCATTAGGACCTGTGTTTAAACCCGAAAGACTGCATGCAGATTGCTGAAACAAGGATTTGTACCAAAAGTCCAGCCAATGTTTTCATTGTAAAAGGTTATACTGCCGTTACAGTAAGACAACACCAGAGGGCAGCAAGGCAGAACCTACAGCATCATCTACAACAAATTGTTCACAGTGTCGTACAAATAGAACATTGAATAAACTCAGCTATTTTGTGCAAGACAACATCAATCCGGAATTCAAGTTACACTCCACAACAGAAACTAACTCCGTCCAAGACAGAAAAGAAAAGTACAGCAGATGTTGGAAATCTGAAACAAAGAGAAAATGCTGGACCGACGCAGCAGGGTTGTTGTTAGTATCAGCGGAGAGAGAAACAGAGTTAATGCCTTGAGGTCTGTTTTTTGAGCTTTGAAGAGTCATTGGACTGGAAATGCGAATGCTCCTCTCTCCACAGATGCTGGCAGCACTGCTGAGCTTATCCAGCATTTTCTGCTATTATTTCAGTCTAAAACACACGCTTGTTCTCTGCTCTCTCAGTGGGATAGTTCGCAACGGATGATTGATGTTGTCTCATTTGTGGGTATACCCCATTCAGCATTTTTACTCTGCGTGTTTAGGTCAGAAGTGTTTGAATTTTGTTTTTCTTTTGCAGGCTACATATTACAAACTACAATACAAAACATAAATTTCAAAGAACACATGTAAAAGCATTCCTCCCCTCAACCACACACAATCCCTGTAGTCGATTTAAAACAGCTCAATTTAAAACAGTTAAAATGCTTCTCATAAGTCTGGGGTTAAAAGAAAGAAAATTGCACACGAGACGTTCCTTCCCTCATCTGCTCCCCCACATAAACTTGTATAATAGCTCTTACTGCAACTGTTACTGGGCTTCAAAGTCATTTGAAGTTGTAACTATTCACTTCCGAATGTTCTCAAGTCCCTTCTTTTAAACACGGTTACAAACTAACTGAGTTTGGCACTATTATTTGAGTTTGCTATACTGTTTCAGTGGCAGACTGCAAGACTGCATCCATTTATTTTGCACATGGCCTCCGATCTGCAATGTGAGCATTAATATTTCAGTCTTCCTTTCGCTTCATGTTCAGCGCAAATTACAACTATTGCAGCTTGATGCAGAGCAATGAGCAACACAGAGCTAGGGGTTTTACAATTATAAAACAACAACCACTTTCAATCACAAGTCATGCCTGGCTATGATAGGACCTGTACAGCATCAACGTTTGCACTAACCAGTTGCTGACATTAGTGCCAGATAGATAATGGTCATTTCCTAACAAGGAAACGGCAAACATTCCCTCTGACCACTGCTGAACGATCCATCAACACCACGCAGTCACCAATGACAAAGGCAGGACAGTCTGCAACAAGTCTGCTCGCCTCTTGCTTCCTCCAGCATGTGCAAGGCTCAAGTTAAGAGATTGATGGAATATTTGGTTAGGTGGATGAAGACACCACAAGACTCACCGTGCAGAGTCCAACAGAAGTCTGTCATGATATGCAAACATGCAACAAATGAACATTCAGAATAGGACACAACCAATAGGCAGTCAGGACACTCAGAGGTGGCATCACCACAAGGGGGCATAACATAAACACTATAAAAGGATGAGGCACTCACACCCGGCCTCTTTCCAGACAGACATCTAGAGAGTTAGACAGGGTTGATCAGCAGCATCACACCCCAGCACGTGGCTTAGAGCAAGCTGCTACAGTTGGACTGAGTTACTACAGTTAGATTAGCAGAGAGTAGAACTAATTTGAGAACTAGTGTTAATAGTTCAATAAACACGTTGAACTCATTTCAGAGACTGGAGCATCCTTTAGTTAATACTGCATCAAGTAGCAGCCAGTGTTACCCGAAGCAGCAGAACACAACAAAGTCCTTAAAATTGGAACTAAACTCTTCTTGGGAGATTTCAGGGAACATGTCTTGGCAGAATGGGTAATGGGAACCTTTCATATGTTTTGTTTTCCCTGGGGACTGCCATTAGCACTCTTTCCCCGTTTTTTTTGTGCCTATTAGCACCCCGTTTCCCTGGGTTTCTGTGGCCATTAGCACCCGGTTTCCCTGGGTTTCTGTGGCCATTAGCACCCGGTTTCCCTGGGTTTCTGTGGCCATTAGCACCCGGTTTCCCTGGGTTTCTGTGGCCATTAGCACCCGGTTTTCCTGGGTTTCTGTGGCTATGACTCATCTTTCATTCTCACTCCACAGTATAAATATTTCCCACTTTCTGTATCTTATAGCTTTGACAAAGGGTCATTGGGACTCAAAACGTGAGCTCTTTTCTCTCCCTACAGATGCTGCCAGACTTGCTGAGATTTTCCAACATTTTCTCTTTGGGTTCAGATTCCAGCCTCCGCAGTAATTTGCTTCTATTTTAATGTAAACCTGCAGAAAGTGGCTGAGGGTGGGGGTCAGAGGAATCAGGGGGACAGTTGCAAATTTCATAACTGGGTGATAAATTGTCGGGTAAGGATTTTTAGGGATATGGTGGGTGAAACGGGTTTGACACACAGATCAGCCACAGCTTAGCGGAATGGCAGGAAAGGTGCGAGGAGCAGAATGGTCCAGTCCTGTTTCCATGTTCCAGTTTGTCAATCCTTTATAACATGCTTGCATAATGTTAGAATGAATGGGGTAGGAAATTAGTGCCATTTATACTGCAATAACCTGCTCACTGGCACTCAGTTTGATCTCAGCCAAGGTCACTCAGTTGCTGACCTTGCTCCAAATATGGAGAAAAGAATGGAACCGGACTGGGTGAGGCAAGAGTGACTGCCCTTCATAGTATTTGACCAACAGGCATCCAAGTGTCCTGGAAAAACTACAATCAATAGGAGTCAGAAGGAAAACCTCCAGTTTGGAGTCAAACCTGGCACAAAGGGAAAGGGGGTGTTGGAAGTCAATCAGTTCAGTTCCAGGACATCACTGCAGGAGTTCCTCAGGGTCGTGTCCGAGGCCCAACCACCTTCAGCTGTTTCAATGATCTTCCCTCCATTATAAGGTTAGAAGTGGCAATGTTCACAATGTTCACAGATCACGGCAGCATGGTAGCATGGTGGTTAGCATCAATGCTTCACAGCTCCAGGGTCCCAGGTTCGATTCCCGGCTGGGTCAGTGTCTGTGTGGAGTCTGCACGTCCTCCCCGTGTGTGCGTGGGTTTCCTCCGGGTGCTCCGGTTTCCTCCCACAGTCCAAAGATGTGCGGGTTAGGTGGATTGGCCATGCTAAATTGCCCGTAGTGTCCTAATAGTAAGGTTGGGGGGGGGGGGGGAAGTTGTTGGGTTACGGGTATAGGGTGGATATGTGGATTTGAGTAGGGTGATCATTGCTCGGCACAACATCGAGGGCCGAAGGGCCTGTTCTGTGCTGTTCTATAATTTCACAATGATCAGTTTCAGTCATAACTCCTCAGGGACTGAAGCAGTCCATGTCTATATGCAATATGACCTGGACGAGATTCAGGCTTGGCTTAAAAATGGAACTGACCTTTGTGCCACACAAGTGCCAGGCAGTGACGTGCCAAACTCCTACAAGACAGGATCGAACCATCTCCCCATGATATTCAATGGCGTTACAATCGCTGAATCCCCCATTATGAACAACCTGGGAGTGACCATCAACTAGAAACTGAGCCATATAAATACTGCAGCTACAAGAACAAGTCAGAGACAGGGAATTCTGTGACAATTAACTCACCTCCCATCTCCCCAAAACCCTGTCGACCACCTACAAGGCACAAGTTAGAGTGTAATGGAATACTCCCCACTTGCCTGGATGAGTGCAGCTCCAACAACACTCAGAGGCTGGCACCATCCAGGACAAAGCAGCCCGTTTGATTGGCACCCTATCTACAAACATTCACTCAGTGACGCAGAGTGGCAGCCGTGCGTACCATCTACAAAATACACTGCAGCAGCTCACCAAGGCTCCTTCGATAACATCTTCCAAATCTGCAACCTCTACCAACTAGAAGGACAAGAGCAGTGGATGCACAGAACATCACCGCCTGCAAGTTCTCCTCCAAGCCATACACCATCCTTCCTTGGAACCGTATCGCCTTTCCTTCACTGTTGCTGGGTCAAAATCTGGAACTCTCGTCCTAACAGCACTGAGGGTGTACCTACATCAGATGGTTCAAGAGGGAAGCTGAGCATCTTCAAGGGAAATTAGGGGTGGGCAATAAATTCTCACATCACGAAGACATCCGCATCACGTGAAAGATTTTTTTTGAAATCAATGCTCATCTAATCAATAGCAGAACATTCTGGCTGAATGTTAGTTGCAGAGGCTACGAACATAAACTTACCCATTCCAGCAGGTACAGATTGTCATTCAGCTTGCCTACACTGCACAGAACACACAAATAACTAAAAATGCAGTTATGGCTCAGAGGGCAATGCTAACACTATATGTCTCTCATTCACATAAATGGGCAAAGCAGCGCTGAACTACAACATGTTGATAGAAAGCTACTTTAATTCGGAGCAGATCTTGACCCAACATTTGGTGACAAGTTGGATCTAAATTAAAACCTGCCGGCGCTTTCATGCCTAGGGTACAAACTCGCATAACTGCAATGCAGAAAAATAGCTGTTCCACTGCTGTGAAACAATGGCTGGTACTGGTACCGAGTGGCAAGAGGTTGGGTAGCACTAATGAGATGCAGAACTGAACAAGTGAGTCTGCACTGCGACATGCATTAATTCAGAATCGCGTGACAAGAATAAAACTGGAGAGTTTCAAGTATGAAATTGCATTGTTTGAATTTTTATTAATACCCAATTTGACTCATCCAGTTTTTAAAATCAACATCCTAATTACTGAGATTCCAGCAGAACACCCATAGGTACCTGCCCACAAAAGATAATATTTTATATTTTGCTATTGTTCAAGTAGAGTCTTGGGTCTTCAAATTTTATCCCAAACGCTGAACTCCCCAAACCCCCCACTCCCCAAACCCCGGCACTCCCCAAACCCCCCACTCCCCAAACCCCGGCACTCCCCAAACCCCCCACTCCCCAAACCCCGGCACTCCCCAAACCCCCCACTCCCCAAACCCCGGCACTCCCCAAACCCCCCACTACCCAAACCCCCCACTCCCCAAACCCCGGCACTCCCCAAACCCCCCACTCCCCAAACCCCGGCACTCCCCAAACTCCCCACTCCCCAAACCCCGGCACTCCCCAAACCCCGGCACTCCCCAAACCCCGGCACTCCCCAAACCCCCCACTACCCAAACCCCCCACTCCCCAAACCCCGGCACTCCCCAAACCCCGGCACTCCCCAAACCCCGGCACCCCCCAAACCCCGGCACCCCCCAAACCCCGGCACCCCCCAAACCCCGGCACTCCCCAAACCCCGGCACTCCCCAAACCCCGGCACTCCCCAAACCCCGGCACTCCCCAAACCCCGGCACTCCCCAAACCCCGGCACTCCCCAAACCCCGGCACTCCCCAAACCCCGGCACTCCCCAAACCCCGGCACTCCCCAAACCCCCCCACTCCCCAAACCCCGGCACTCCCCAAACCCCGGCACTCCCCAAACCCCCCACTCCCCAAACCCCCCACTCCTCAAACCCCGGCACTCCCCAAACCCCGGCACTCCCCAAACCCCCCACTCCCCAAACCCCGGCACTCCCCAAACCCCTCACGGTAGCATGGTGGTTAGCATCAATGCTTCACAGCTCCAGGGTCCCAGGTTCGATTCCCGGCTGGGTCACTGTCTGTGTGGAGTCTGCACGTCCTCCCCGTGTGTGCGTGGGTTTCCTCCGGATGCTCCGGTTTCCTCCCACAGTCCAAAGATGTGCGGGTTAGGTGGATTGGCCATGCTAAATTGCCCATAGTGTAAGGTTAATGGGGGGATTGTTGGGTTACGGGTATACGGGTTACGTGGGTTTAAGTAGGGTGATCATTGCTCGGCACAACATCGAGGGCCGAAGGGCCTGTTCTGTGCTGTACTGTTCTATGTTCTATGTTCCCCAAACCCCGGCACTCCCCAAACCCCGGCACTCCCCAAACCCCGGCACCCCCCACTCCCCAAACCCCCCACTCCCCAAACCCCGGCACTCCCCAAACCCCGGCACTCCCCAAACCCCCCACACCCCCCCCCGTCCTCTCTCTCTCTTCCCCCCCCCCCCCCCGTCCTCTCTCTCTCTCTTCCCCCCCCGACCTCTCTCTCCCCCCTCCGTCCTCTCTCTCCCCCTCCCTCCCGTCCTCTCCACCCCTCCGTCCTACCCCCCCCCCCCCCGTCCTCCCTCTTCTTCCCCCCCGTCCTCTCTCTCTCTTCCCCCCATCCTTTCTCTCCCCCCCCGTCCTCTCTCTCTCCCCCCCGTCCTCTCTCACCCCGCCCCCGTCCTCTCTCTTCCCCCCCGTCCTCTTCCCCTCCCGTCCTCTCTCTCTCTCTCCCCCCCCCGTCCTCTCTCTCTCTCCCCCCCATCCTCTCCCTCCCCCCGTTCTCTCTCCTCTCGCCCCCCCGTCCTCTCTCCCCCCCCCCCCTCCATCCTCTCTCTCTCTCTCTCCTCCCCCCCCCCCCCCCCCCCCACATTATCGCAGGCATCCCTGTCACTGATTTTAAAGAGGGACAAGGACCCGGAGCAGTGTGGGTCATACTATCCGATTTCGCTGTTAAATATGGATGCAAAGTTTTTTTGGTTTTTGTAAATAAATTTTGAGTACCCAATTCATTTTTTCCAATTAAGGGGCAATTTAGCGCAGCCAATCCGCCTACCCTGCACATCTTTGGGCTGTGGGGGTAAGACCCACGCAAACACGGGGAGAATGTGCAAACTCCACACGGACAGTGACCCAGAGCTGGGATCGAACCTGGGACCTCGGCGCTGTGAGACTGCAGGGCTAACCGCTGCACCACCATGTGGATGCAAAGTTGTTGGCATCGCAGATAGAGGATTGTGTGCCGGGTGTGATAGGAATGGACTAGACGAGGTTCGTGAAGAGGCAGCAGCTGTGGGCGAATGTACCAGGCTGCTTAACGTTAGTATGATGCCCTCTGAGAGACAGGAAGTGGTGGTGGCAATGGCCGCAGAGAAGGCGTTTGACCGGGTGACCGGGTGAACGGGCGTATCTGTTAGGTCCCTTTGGGTTTGGGCAGGGGTTTGTGGATTGAGTTCGGCTGTTATATCATTAGCCGAAGGCTAGTGACCGGACAAATAGGATTAGTTCAGACTTTGGGCTACACCAGGGAACAAGGCAGGGGTTCCAACTCTCCCTGCTGCTTTTTATCTCGGCGATAGAGCCGTTGGCAGTGTCGCTCAGGGCGTCGAGGGGGATTGAGCAGGAAGGAGTCAAGCACAGGATCTCTTTGTGTGCAGATGGCCTCCTGAGTACATTTCCAACCTGGTGGGGAGTTTTGGAAGGGTCATGGGGGATATCGGCTGCTTCTCAGACTATAAATTGATATGGAAAAAAGCGATGTGTTCCTGATTAATGGCAGGGGTAGGAGAGGAGGCTGGGGAATTGACGTTCCAGGTGGTGGGGGTTTCGATATCTCGAGATACTGGTGGTGCGGAGTTGGACCCAGCTGCATAAGTTGAACTTGGTACGATTGGCGGAGGGCATGAAGGTGGACTTCAAGAGGTGGGATGTGCTGCCCAAGTTTCTGTTTGTGTTTCAAAACCTCATCTTTATGCCCAAGTCCTTTTTTAGAAAGGTGTATGGGATGATTTTGAGGTTGGCGAAAGGCCCCAGGGATGAGAAGGGATCGATGAGAGGGGGAGCTGGCTTTGGCGAGCCTGTTGAATTACTGCTGGGCAGAAAACATCATAACGGTGAGGAAATGGGCGATGGAGGGGAGGTTGACCTGGGGACGGGTGGAGGCGGCATCGTGTAGGGGGGCCAGTTTGAGGGCATTGTTCTTGGAGCCTCTGCTGTTCTCGTCGGTCCGATACTCCGTGAGCCCGGTGGTGATATCAGCATTGCAACTTTGGAACCAGTGCAGGCAATACTTCGGACTGGAAGGCATAGAGTCATAGATGTTTACAGCATGGAAACAGGCCCTTCGGCCCAGCTTGTCCATGCCGCCCAGTTTCTATCACTAAGCTGGTCCCACTTACCCGCATTTGGCCCATATCCCTCTATACCCACCCTGCCCATGGAACTGTCTAACTGCTTTTTAAAGGAAAAAATTGTACTCACCTCTACCACTGCCTCTGGCAGCCCGTTCCAGATGCTCACCACCCGCAAAGAAATTTCCCCTCTGTATCTCTCCCCTCTCACCTTAAACCTATTCCCTCTAGTTCTAGACTCCTCTACCTTTGGGAAAAGATGTTGACTCATTATTTTATAATCCTCTATAAGATCACCCCTAATTAAGCCTCCATAAGCTCCAGGGGAAAAAGTCCCAGCCTATCCAGCCTCTCCTTATAGCTCAGACCATCAAGTCCTGGGAGCATTCTCGGAAATCTCTTCCGCGTTCTTTTTAGCTGTTTTTTTATAAATTTAGAGTACCCAATTATTATTTTTTTCCAATTAAGGGCCAATTTAGCGTGGCCAATCCACCTAACCTGAACATCTTTGTGTTGTGGGGGTGAGACCCTCGCAGACACAGGGTGAATGTGCAAACTCCACACGAACCCGGATTCGAACCCGGGTCCTCAGCGCTGTAGGCATGTCTGGTCTGACTAATGTCTAATGGCTTGTACAACTTCAACAAGACGTTCCAACTCCTGCATTCAATATTCTGCCAATAAAACCTAGCATGCTGAATGCCTTATTTTTTTTATTTTTAAAAATAAATTTACAGTAGCCAATTATTTTTTTTTTCAATCAAGGGGTAATTTAGCATGGCCAATCCACCTAACCTACACATCTTTGGGTTGTGGGGGTGAAACCCACGCAGACATGGGGAGAATGTGCAAACTCCACACGGACAGTGACCCGGGGCCGGGATTTGAACCCGGGTCCTCAACCCAGTGCTAACCACTGCGCCACATTCCACCCCTGAATGCCTTCTTCACCACCCTGTCCACCTGCAACTCCACCTTCAAGGATCTATGAACCTGTACCCCAAGATCTCTTTGTTCTGTAATTCTCCCCAACTCCCTCCCATTAACTGAGTAGGTCCTGCTCTGATTTGATCTCCCAAAATGGATCACCTCACATTTATCTAAATTAAACTCCATCTGCCATTCATCAGCCCACTGAATAGATAACATTCTTCACTATCCACTATGCCATCAATCTTGGTGTCATCTGCAAACTTACTAACCATGCCTCCTGCATTATCATTCAAATCATTAATATACATTATGAATAACAGTGGATCCAGCACCGATCCCTGAGGCACACCGCTGGTCACAGGCCTCCAGTTTCAAAAACAACTCTCAACAACCACCCTTTGGCTTCTGTCGCCAAGCCAACTTTGTATCCAATTGGCTACCTTGTCCTGGATTCTGTGAGATTTAACCTTTTGCAACAACCTACCATGCGGTATCTTGTCAAAGGATCCCCTCCCTCAGAATACCTTCTCACAATTTACCCACTGCAGAAGAAAGACTCACCGGTCGGTAGTTCCCGGGCTTAACCCTACAGCCCTTCTTAAACAAGGGCACAACATTTGCTACGCTCCAATCTTCTCCTGTCACTGTCGATGATTCAAATATCTCAGCTGGGGGGCCGGCAATTTCCTCCCTAGCCTCCCACAGCGTCCTGGGATACATTTCAGCAGGTCCCGGGGATTTGTCTATCTCAATGCGCTTTAATACCTCCAGCACCTCCTCTGTAATATGTAACTCCTCAAGACATCACTTTTTATTTCCACTTTTTATTCCCCAAATTTCCCTGACATTCCTGTCTTTCTCAACAGTAAAAACGGATGAGAAATATTCATTGAGGACTTCTCCCATCACTTGCGGACGTGCACGTAGATGATCTTGTTTATCCTTAAAAGGCCCTACCCTCTCCCTAGTCACCCCTTTGCCCTTCATGTATCTGTACAAGCTCTTTGGATTTTCCTTTGCCTTATCTGCCAAGACAATGTCATGTCCCCTTTTTGTCCTCCTGATTTCTCTGTGCTGTGAAAATGAAAATGAAAATGGCTTATTGTCACGAGTAGGCTTCAAATGAAGTTTCTGTGAAAAGCCCCTAGTCGCTACATTCCGGCACCTGTCCAGGGAGGCTGTTATGGGAATCGAACCGTGCTGCTGGTTTGCCTTGGTCTGCTTTCAAAGCCAGCGATTTAGCCCTGTGCTAAACAGCCCCAGTGGGCGCCGATATGTGACAACCATAGGTTCATGACAGGGTTGGACGCAATGGGGTGGTGGCAAGTGGGGATGGAGCACTTCAGGGACTTGTTTGTGGGAGGAAAGTTTGCAGGCCTGGAGGAGCTTGATGAGGTGTAATAGTTGTCTAAGGGATCGCTTCTCGGCCTTTTGGCTAAGATTGAGCGTAGATTGAGACTTTTGGCTCAGATCTGGTATGCCTCCTTTGTGGGGACCATGAATTGGATTCAATTTGAATTGGTTTTTGGAGCAGGCAAGGAGCTGGATTAGGGGTTCGCCTCTGTCCGCACTCTGGCTTTGTAACTCAGATAAAGTAATGAAAAAAAATAAAAATAGTTGCCCAAGGGAAACAGGTTCAGGTACCTGCAGGCGAGGGACTTTGTTAGAAAAGAGGTGCCGTCCTTTTCGGAGATGCCACCTCCGGTGCTGAAAGGCAAGTTGTTGCCCGAGGATGACACTGGGGAGGAGAGAGTGCCGGATATATATGGAGAGCTGGTGGATAGGGAGGACGTTCCTGTAGAGGAGGTCAGACACAAGTGGGGTGGAGTTGGGGGTTGGGGTGTGGAGGGAAGCCCAGCGGAGGGCTAATGCTTCCCTGTCGTGTGTGAGGTTAAGCCTCATCCAGTTTAAGATGGTGCACAGAGTCCACATGACAGTCTCGAGGATGAGCCAGTTCTCTGAAGGGATGGTGGATAGGTGTGGCCGGTGTGTGTGAGGGCCAGCAAACCATGTGCATATGTTTTGGGCGTGTCCGATGTTGAGGGGGTTTTGGAAGGAGTTTTCGGATGTAATGTCCGGAATTCTGGGCGTAGGGGTGGCTCTGAGTCCGGAGATGGCGATATTCAGAGTGCCAGAAGGTCTGGGAGTTCAGGTGGGGAGAAAGGCCGATGTCTTGGCCTTCGCCTCCCTGGTAGCCCAGAGACGGATTTTGTTGAATTGACGGGACTCGGAGCCGCCAATGGAGAAGGTGTGTGTGAGACCTGGCAGAATTTTTGCATCTGGAAAAAGTAAGTTGGCCATTCGTGGAGTGGAAGAGGGGCGCACCCTGAGGTGGATGCTGTTTATTGACTTCCTTAAAGTGGTGAGGCGGTGTCATGGTGGCGCAGTCGTTTGATCCCGACCCCGAGTCAGATCCCGGCCCCGGGTCACCGTCCATGTGGAGTTTGCACATTCTCCCTGTGTCTGCGTGGGTCTCACTCCCACAACCCAAAGATGTTCGAGGTAGGTGAATTGGCCACAGTATATTGCCCCTTAATTGGAAAAAAAGAATTGGGTACTCTGAATTTTAAAAAAAGTGAATTGGGGGGGGGGGGGGGGGGGGGAGGAGAGTTACGGGTGCTTTGTTTTATTTGGGGGGAAAGGAAAAAGTAGGCGGCAGGCTTGGGGTTAGAGGCGGGGTTGAGGCTTGTTGAGTGGAGTTGATGGGGAGGGTGGGTTGTTAGTTTTGTTACCTGTTGACGAGATTCGGGCTTTTGTATTTTTGTATATATGAAAAATGCTTCAATAAAAATATTTCTTTAAAAAAAGGAGAAATTTGAACATGTGATAATAAATCTCTAAGTAACCAATGTCTATGATTTTTCTGTGGTCTACATTAAAAACTCACATCTATATCGAACCTTTAATATAGAAAAACATCTTCATCGGCACAAAATGTGAGACTGAGCCACGGAAGATATTAATATGCAATCAAAAGCTTGATCAAAGCAGGAGGTTTGAAGGAGAGGGATCGAGAGGCAGAGAGGTATAGGGACGTACTGGCTAGGCAACCGAATGCACAGCTGTCAATAATAATAATAATAATAGCTTATTGTCACAAGTAGGCTTCAATGAAGTTACTGTGAGAAGCCCCTAGTCACCAGGGATTAAAATTAGGGTTGTATAGGAGGCCAGAACTTGAGGACCACAGATATCTAAGGGTTGAGATAGGGAGTAGTGGGGCAATTTCAGGAAGAATTTGAAAATAAGGCTGTGAATGTTTGGGTTAGAAAGGACCCAACTTTCATTTGGCTCAATGTTGAAGCAGATCAGTTGGTGTTTACTTTACAGGCATTGTTATTTTACAGAGACTTTAAATCGGGTTCTGCTCGGTGCGAAAATCCTATAACCATTAATAATAATGATGTGTGTGGAAGATGGCCCATCAATTAGAAGGGAGATCTAAATTGACTTCCGCTCTCTCTCGCCCATCCAGGGACTTCCTACCAGGTCTTATGGACCATGGATTTAGAGAGATAGGGAGGCTGGGAAATATGTTCAGTGGTGCCTCCTTGTCATCCTTTGAGTAGCTATGCCAGCAATTTGACATTCCGAGACACTCCTTTATAAAATATCTGCAACTTAAGAGACTTTATCCTTAACAAACCAACTTTGCATCTTGACTCTTCTATTTCCCCCATGGAACAAATCCTGATTTCGGAGGTGCCTAGGCAGTTTTTATGATACCTTGTGTTCTAGATCCGGTGTCAGAACATTGGGTAATTCGCAGTCTTGAGAAAGAGACTTGGCAACTGATATTGATGAGGTGACATGGGGCAGTATATGGGATTATGCCAATTAAATTTTAGTATGCAATAGAATGAAGGAGACTCAGTGAAATATACTGCACTGCTTGCATATCACTCAGAGTTTGAATCCGGTTTGACCTGCTTTTTTTAAAATTTAGAGTATCCAATTCATTCATTTTCCAATTAAGGGGCATTTTAGCGTGGCCAATCTACCTACCCTGCACATCGTTTGGGCTGTGGGGGCGAAACCCACGCAGACACGGGGAGAATGTGCAAACTCCACACGGACAGTGACCCAGAGCCGGGATCGAACCTGGGACCTCAGCGCCGTGAGGGAGCAATGCTGTGCCACCGTGCTGCCCAGGTTTGATCTTGTTATATCCCCTAAGTGCGTAAAGTGTCTGGTAGTCGAGGGTGAATTCATTCACTGCATATAGACCTGTGCCAATATTCAATCCTATTGGTCTGGTGTAGTTAAGGAGCTGGAGGGGATATTTGACAAGGCCTGAGAATTTGATCCTTTGTTCCTAATTCTAGGTCTTCCAGGTGGGAGAATTACTGACGTTAATGAAAAAAGGCTGTACAGCACCCTAACTTTTGCAGCTCGTAAAAATATCCTCTGCTCCTGGATCAGTGACAAGTATCCTTCAATTCCAAACTGGCATAAAATAGCCATGGAATGTATCCCTATGGAATTCCTGACATCTGTGATCCGTTCTAAGTCAGATACATTCCGGAAAGTGTGGGACCCCAATCTCAGATTTAAAAGTTCCGCTTTATCTAGCCTGCTCCTGCAAGGTTTCCCACGAGCCAGATTGTAAGTCGTGATCCCATTATACATAAATAAAGGTGTGCATCTTGATATGTTGTCTTATTATGTTTATTTGGCCATATCGTTTCCCTCTCATTTTCTGACTGGTCCAGTCTATAAATAGAGGCTCTAGTTCTTGAGGACTGTTCTGAATTTAGCCTGCTTTTCTCAGTTCTTACAT
Source organism: Scyliorhinus canicula (assembly GCF_902713615.1). Taxonomy (NCBI): domain Eukaryota; kingdom Metazoa; phylum Chordata; class Chondrichthyes; order Carcharhiniformes; family Scyliorhinidae; genus Scyliorhinus; species Scyliorhinus canicula. Next base: position 1,377,190 of record NC_052168.1, on the reverse strand, counting down.
CTGCGGAGAATATTTGTTCTGTACTGTACCAGTTGTGTTTGGAAAATTTGTAACGTTTTCTGTAAAAGTATTAATAAATGTACATATTTAAAAAAGGAAACAGAAAATTTATAGGCCAGAGACCAGTTTCGCATAATCCAAACCCCTAAAGTGTGCTCCAGCCTTGAATACATTCTTATCTATTGGTTATTCTCTACAGTCTGTTAAATACGTCCAAGTACATTGTATCGCACTGTTCCTAAGTGAAAATCCTTGGCGGTCGCTACTTCAACAGTGAAGTGGGCAATGCTGGTTAAGTGGCCAAATGCCAATGCGATTTTCAGTTGAACAACTCCAACTGCTCCTCGTGACGGAGATATGTCAATCATCTCTGTATCCTGCTCATCTGAAGGGAAGAAAACGGCCACAAAATTCATCACATTAAATTGACAATACTGAACTTCAGTATTAATGAAAAAAAGGAAAGATGCTGCTGCAGCTTTTCATCTTGCACTCTTCAAGACAGTTTGCAAAAATACCAACACTAAAGGGAGCAACAATTTATATTGCATAAGAAGCTGTTTGGTTGGAGGTTGGCAAGTGAACTCTGATTGGTAGAGACATTGCCATGGAGAATATACCAGGGAACAGTTAACTGCCAAGCTTTTGTTCAAATTTAAGTCAGGCAGGTCAACACTGATTGATCAAGGCACTGTCATGGGGATGAAACAAGGAATGGCTGGTTCCCCCAAGTTTTAGCTCAGTTTGGTGGGCAGCATGGCAGCGCAGTGGTTAGCACTGGGACTGCGGCGCTGAGGGCCCGGGTTCGAATCCCGGCTCTGGGTCACTGTCCGTGTGGAGTTTGTAATTCTCCTCGTCTCTGCGTGGGTCTCACCCCCACAACCCAAAAGATGTGCAGGGTAGGTGGATTGGCCATGCTAAAATGCCCCTTAATTGGAAAAAAAATAATTGGGTACTCTAAATTTGTAAAAAAAAATTTTTTTTAGCTCAGTTGAAAAAGACCCTATGTGTGAAAGTACTCCTGTCTGCAACGGACAAAGTCGCGTGTGTGATTATTTTTGCTACTAGCATGCATAAGTAAGCCACACTGCAAGCCCTATTGATAATCTTAAATTGGCTTTCAGCGTAATTCATAACATACTCAGGATTGTTTAGCAAGTGTTGTCAGATTGCAGAATCGCATTGAATGTTGGACACTATGTTTTAAGTTTTGTTCTCTTCCCCCCCCCCCCCTCTAATCTACAAGAAAGTACAACAGCACCTATACTTCCTCAGGAAACTAAGGACATTCAGCATGTCCACATTGACTCTTACCAACTTTTACAGATGCGCCACAGAAAGCATCCTATCTCGTTGCATCACTGCCTGGTATGGCAACTGCTCGACCCAAGACTGTAAGAAACTACAGAGAGTTGTGAACACAGCCCAGTCCATCACCTGCCCCCCATCCATTCACTCTGTCTACACCTCTCGCTGCCTGGGGAAAGCGGGCAGCATAATCAAAGACCCCTCCCACTCGGCTTACTCACTCTCTTCCAACTTCTTCCATCGGGCAGGAGAAGTCTGAGAACACGCACAAACAGGTTCAAAAACAGCTTCTTCCCCACTGTCACCAGACCCTCTTATGGACTGAACTGATCTCTCCACACATCTTCTCTACTGAGTACTACACTCCTGTATGCTTCACCTGATGCCTGTGTTTATGTATTTAGATTGTGTATCTATCGTATGTCCTATAGTTTTACATATATGGAATGATCTGCCTGGACTGTATGCAGAACAATACTTTTCACTGTGCCTCGGTACACGGGACAATAAACCCAAATCTAAATCTAAATCATGAACTCAAACTTTTGCATCCATATTAATCAGAATCAAGTATAATCCATTATCCACAGTAACCAATGGTCTATTAAATTTAAACTCGCCCCCAAATCTCCAAATAAGTTTCACCACACCCAAAACCACCTCAACAACTTTTCCCACGTCCTTTGGTTTGTTTTTGTGAACCACCCTCTTCCTGCCAGTAGTGACAAAGCCGTCAGCTACCTTGGCCCGACACGCCAACTCCCTCCCTAAATATCAGCATCGACCCACCTCAAAACCATTCCCAAAATTTACCTGTTTAAAGCAAATCTTCCTCCACCTTCCAGAATCTATGGTTTACAGTTAGATCCCTCATTGATTTATTCTGCACCACCACTGGCTAAAACCCTCTCTCACATCTCTCCACTTCAAATCTGATTCCCTTGCTGATCCCCATTTTGCATAATTATCCAACACACAACATGCTTTTCTCATATTCTATCCAGCAGTTAATCTTAGAAAAGCAAAATGCTGCAAAGGCTGGAAATCTGAAACAAGAATAGAAAATGCTGACAATGCTCAGGCTAGTCGGCATCTGTGGAGAGAAAAACAGAGTTAACGTTTCAGGTCCGTGACCTTCAAGTTGGAAACGCATCAGGTTTTCAACAAGTGAAAAGAGGGAATGGGGCAAAGAACGGCAAACTGGGACGTCTTTGACAGGGTGGAGGGAAGAGCAGATTTAATCTGCAACCCAGCCAGTCACACCTACTCGAAACACATTATTGCTTCTTCACTTGTCCCAATGGCTTATATATCATGAGATCATTTGTTATTCTTTATATCCTAATTTATCACAAACCCTCCCTATTGTTCTTTGTCTCAACGCCCCTACTTTCACTTACTGAAAACCTCTTAGCTTTCTAACATACCTGGATTATTTTCTTTAAATCATTTACGGGATGGGGCGTCACTGGTTATGCTAGCAATTACTGCCCATCCCTAGTTGCCCTTCAGACGGTGGGGGTGATCTGCTGCTGTCCCTGATGTATAGGTATATGCACTGTGCGGTTAGGGAGGGAGTTCCAGGATTTTGGCCCAACACTAGTGAAGGAACGGCCGATATATTTCCAAGTCAGGGTAGTGAGTGAGTCAGAGGGGAATCTCCAGGTGGTGGGGTTCCCAGGTATCTGCTGCTCCTCCTTCGAGATGGTAGCGATTGTGGGTTTGGAAGGTGCTGTCTAAGGAACCTTGGTGTGTTTCAGCAGTGCATCTTGTAGATGGTACACACGGCTGCCACTGTGCGTCAGTGGTGGTGGTTTGAATGTTTTTGGAAGGGGGAGCAATCAAGCGGGGCTGCTTTGTCCTGAATGATGTTGAGCTGCTTGAGGGTTGCTGGAGCTGCACTTATCCAGGCAAATGGAGAGTATTCCATTATACTCCTGACTTGTGCCTTGTAGATGGTGGACCGGCTTTGAGGGGTCAGGAGGTGAGTTACTCGCCGTAGGATTCCTCGCCTTTGACCTGCCCTGGTAGCCACAGTATTAATTGGCTAGTCCAGTTCAGTTTGCCACTTGTCAGGCCAAACCTGGATGTTGTGATGCAGAACAAGGAACAGGCGCTGGAATGTGGAAACTAGGGGTTTTTCACAGTAACTTCATACTTGTGACAATAAAAGGTTATTATTAAATCACAGACTGAGATTTTGCAGTTCCGCAAGACAACATTTCTGGTTCCACAAGCCAGACTACCACCTCTCCACACTGTCCGTGACCAGGGATGTTTATCACTCTTAGATTGTTCAATCTCTTAAGCATTAAGAATCAAAAGGAAGGTTGTGGGTCCTTTTGTCTGAGCAAACAAGCAGATTCCTGTTGACCAGCCTGGGTTATGAAATGCCTTTGTACAGTTCTCTTTAAATTTGTTCTGTGCAGCCCACAGGAGGGTGATTAGAGGCTCTCCAGGGATAACGTGGTTCAAGTTTCTCTGATACTGTTGGGCGGTCCCTTATGTTCAAGGTCACAGGCAGACATAGATTCAGCCATTTTAGGTCTTTGTCCAGTTTTTAATTTTTAGAGATAGCAATGAGCTTGTCGCTACGAAGGAGGTCTCCGTTCCTCGCGGTTACGTCAATCTTTACTGCAGTCTGTCCTCTGCAGCAGCAGCCATTGACCACAATGACAGTTATGGAAGAAAAAAAAACATGAAATTTAAACAAATCCCAAAGACTTAGTTGATTTCAGTAGTGAGTGGGTGAACCTCACAGACCACAAGATTTTCCATATTCAGTCTCTTTTGAGCTAACTATACCAGCATTACTGGTGGTATAGTTTCCTGGATTAGAGGAGGGAAGGTTGGTTAACACTCCTAGATCTGACCACTGATGGACTGTCAATGCTAAAGCAGTTAAGTAGAGACAAAATAGGTTCAATTAGCATCTTTTTTTTCTGCTCTCTCTCCTTTCCCTCGCTGGAAAGCACATTGTTTTTTTTTTACTTTAAAGGCACAGTTTAAATGCAAGTTTTTTTGGCAGGCAGGAAGGAGCATCTATGGAACTTGACAAGAAGTAATGTCTTCATAGAGGAAAAACTTGTCAGACAAAGCAGAATTTAATTAAATGCATCCGGCAACAAACATATCAACTTTAACAAATAACATTTGAATGGTAACGATCATAGCACTCCTATAAACATTAATCAAATTTAGTTTGAAAACTGAAACATGCAGGCTGAACAGGTAGCAGTAAAATAGATAATGTTTCATTAAAAGGTTTCATTTTAGAAACTAATGAAATTTCACTTTAATCAGTTCATACCTGGCTCTTCAAGGTTTGGTAGGGTAGGTATCCCTGGGTCAAGACTTCACTCTGAAGGAGGAATAACAGTCTTATAAGAGTCTTATCTCCATCATCACTTAGTTCAACAGTGAAATCTTTCAAACGTCTAGTCAACAACAACCCTGTTTCAGGGTTTATAAATCAAAGAATCTCCAACCACAGAAAGTACATTTTTCAAAAGTCTATCAATATGCATTATGTACACAATCGTACATTATCCTATGAATTATGCAGCAATGATTGAACACGAATTGAGTATACACTTTCCACCTGTCGTACTTCACAAGATTTGCGTCACTAATTTGCGTTTTAAAAAAGCTATTTGCAAATGGCAGACATCTGAAACTGAGCAACAAATGCAACCCTACCACGATCATTCATTATTAATCCATTAGACTGCTAACGTATTACTCAAGTGTGGAGGGTGGAAAGGCAAGCATTTTTGCAACTATGAAGCATTGATTATGTTAAACATGTTGCACATCACTGCACACAGCACCCACTCTATCTGCACTGTACGCTCCAGAAAAGGGAACAAAATGAACAGCAACATGCCTCCAGATAAGTCTGACAAATACATCTCCCACCTTTGATGAAAGTGTAAAAACTGATCAGGCCATTGATTAGTCAATAGTCCAGAAAATGTAAGGTTTTACTTGTGTGTTTTTTTTTTAAAAGTGTTCTCCCCTTTCGAGAAGGGAGCGAGATGAACTGTGGACAGGAAGGAGTGAAAAAAGGGGAACGAACAAGGGAAGAAGATTGAACAGTAACTGAAAAGACACACATCCTGGATTCCTATCAGAGTGCAGGATTCAGATATTTACACTCAAGTCATTACTGGGCACCTAAGAGCTCTGTATGGCTGCAATTTGCAAGCTGGCTAGTAACCGGTTAAACCTTTTGAAAACAATGGACTATATATTACTCGGTAGTAAGATGTCACAAGACAACCTCATAGTACAGCAATCCAAAACCGATCTCCCAAAAATACTGTCACAAGTACCAGTCTCTGGATTGCTTCTCATCCATTCAGAATTTAGCTGTTCAATAAGCAGTGAAGAAGAATAAGACATTAAATTGCAGGGGACTTCCCCTCTTCCCAAAGGCAGCATCAGATTATCCGATTAGCTGAACATCGAATGTGACCATAGGCAATAGCATCCTTCGCATTTAACAAAAGATGGATCACGGTATCAGCAAGCAGCCCACGTAGGCGTAACCTTGGTTACCAATAGGACTCAATATTTTTAACGAAATGCTTGTGACAGCAAATGCTATGACAAATTGTCGCAACTCCACCATTAACACATGTTCATTAAAAAGTCAGGTTTTAAATTGTCTTCTCATACAGCAGATATGTCAATTCCCACATTTTCTGCAATCTCAGATTTGACACCCATCGAATCCTCTCTGTAAAAGGAGCTTTACTCTTCATTTAATCCGTACTGCACCTTCCCCAGGAGTGCTTGACAGGGCAGATGTGACTGTGCTGTGCCTGGCTAGGAGTGTTTGATGGGAAACTGTCAACCTGGTGTCCTCGAGCTTCTTCATTCATGGGCTACTTGGCTGTTTCCGCTACTAGAACAATCTGAATTGATCTAAGGTACCTGGCTGTAACAGACAGCTGCAAGTACACATCACATTCCAACTCTAAACAGAGGGACCACAAACTGAAATCTATTGTCATTTCAGGGATTTTGTACACATGGCTGGGGGGAAACAGCAGTGACAGTGCAGAGAATCAGCCAAATTCAGTGAATGTCCCTATAAACACATCACTGTGAAGTACCTAATTACAGACAATTAATGTTCTGCCAACAAGCATCAACCCAAATAAGCTCAGCCACCAATCTGAACAATCTGAACCAACCCAAATACACCACACACTACATACATCCCCGGTGACTCTGACACTCCCATTGAAACAAATGTTCTGGATTTATCAGAAGACCAAGTTCATACAAATCAACAAAAGACTCATTCACCTTGAGGGCGGTTCTGTGGCACAGTGGTTAGCACTGCTGCCTCACTTGGGGAAAAAAAGAATTGGATACTCTAAATTTATTTTTTTTTAAAAAGGGCTCATTCACCTCCCCATAATGAAAATATGGGAAGGAGATGACACAATATATTACCGGAATCCCTGAAATAATTATAAAATGAATTTTGCTGGGGTGAATTCAACAACAACTTGCACTGACATAGAACTTTTAACGGAACTAAATGTCCCAACAGACATTATAAAACAAGGATCTCAAGTTTATGGGGGGGTAGAGTGCGATAGGCCAGCAAGGGATGCATGAGAATAGTCAGTCTGAAGCGAACAAAGACATGAATGAGGATTTCAGTAGCAGGAAGTGCTGAGGCAGAGCAGAGATGGGTGATGTTCCAGACATGGAATTAGGCAGTTTTTGGGATAGCGTATGATGGGTTGACAGCTGATCGCAGGGTCAGACTTAACACCAAGGTTGCAAAGAGTCTGATTCAGCTTCAGATAGTTGCCAGGGAGAGGGATAGAATTGCTGACAAGGGAGCAGAGTTTGTGGGCGGGACCGAAAGTAATTGCTGCAATCTTCCCAATATTTAGGAGAAAATCTCTGGTTATCCAGTATTGCATGTCATTTAATAAGTCTGGCAATTTAGTGACAGTGGAAGGTTCAAGAGAGGTGGTGGGGAGATTGAGATTGATGTAATCAGTATATATATATCTCAGTATATATTAGGGGGCAGCACGGCAGCATGGTGGTTATCATCAATGCTTCACAGCTCCAGGGTCCCAGGTTCGATTCCCGGCTGGGTCACTGTCTGTGTGGAGTCTGCACGTCCTCCCCGTGTGTGCGTGGGTTTCCTCCGGGTGCTCCGGTTTCCTCCCACAGTCCAAAGATGTGCGGGTTAGGTGGATTGGCCAGGCTAAATTGCCCTTAGTGTCCTCAAAAATAAGGTTAATGGGGATTGTTGGGTTACTGGTATAGGGTGGATACGTGGGCTTGAGTAGGGTGATCATTGCTCGGCACAACATCGCGGGCCGAAGGGCCTGTTCTGTGCTGTACTGTTCTAATTCTAATGTGGAAACTCAAGGACCAGTTAGCTCAGTTGGCCAAGAGTGTGATTGTAAAATAACACCAAAAGCACAGTTCAATCCCCATACCGGCTGAGGGAGCTTTCCTTATGCCATAATGAGATCCTTGGTGGAAAGCGGAGAAATATCTTGTACCGGTCATCCATTGTAGCTGCCAAGCTCTCCAGAAGTCTGCCTGGAATTTGAGAGCATGGGGCAGCAACAAATACCCATCCTCCACAATAATAAAATGGCTCAGCTGTGAAAAGTGTGGCCTTTGAAATCACTTGCAGCTTAGACATCCTCGAATGAGGAGTCAGCCACCACTGCTGTACGTGGAGCGTAATGCTCTGTTTTTGGATGAGATCGTCAAAGGTTTTGCAGGTAGACGAGAAATAGGAGAGCTCAAAGGATAGATCCTTGGTGATACCAAGACAACGGTGCAGGGTTGGTGATGCTGAGACAATGGTGCAGGATTGGTGATGCTGAGATAAGGGTGCAGGATTGGTGATACCGACATAACGGTGCAGGAATGGGAAGAGAAGCCATTGATGGAGATTCTCTGGCTACGATCAAATTGATAAGAATTGAACCAAATGAGAACAGTCCCACCCAGCCGGATGATAATGGAAAAGCGCTGGCACGGAATGGTGCAAGTTGGGCAGGATAAGGAAGGCTAGGTTATCTTTGTCACAATCATACAGGATGTTATTTGTTTTTTTATATAAATTTAGAGTACCCAAATCAATTCTTCCAATTAAGGGACAACTGAGTGCGGCCAATCCACCTACCCTGCACATCTTTGGATTTTGGGTTGAGACCCATGCAGACATGGGGAGAATATGCCAACTCCACATGGACAATGATCCGGGGCCGGGATCGAACCCGGGTCCTCAATGCCGTGAGGCAGCAGTGCCCGCCACTGTACTGCTCTAACACAGGATGTCATTTGTGACTTGGCATTGGGCAAGGTCAGAAACCTGATTGGAGGGATTCAAACATGAGTCTAGGGAAGATGGGCGCAAATTTGGGGGCAACAACACATTTAAGGACAGCTGTAAACTGTTCAACATTTATGGCCAGCGATTACAGCAATCAGGGAATTTTATACATAACTTCTTTTTAATTCTGATACACAACCAAAACCACAAGTCTTAGCATGTGTGTGCAAACTGCAAATCTGGATATTACTATATAATTACTGGGTGTAAAAGTCAATGGACAACAAAACTTCAAAACAATCCAGTTAAAATAAATAAAAGTTTAATCCAATTTGTACTTATTCGGCTCAGATGAAGGACTCAAAGGCCAAAAGAGAGAGAATTGGACGAGACACGGTTTAATAACAGACTAATACTAATTTCTTGATTAATAATGGGATCAGGAGTTATGGGGAGAAGGCAGGAGAATGAGGATGAGAAAATATCAGCCATGATTGAATGGCGAAGCAGACTCGATGGGCCGAGTGGCCTAATTCTGCTCCTATGTCTTATGGTCTAACACACTCAAACACCTCTGCTGGAATATAAACAAAAGGCACTCAACTCCTTCACAAAGGCCACACAGCAATGATTCCAATCAGACCAGTAACAATGTTCTATGACAGAAGGACAATAGCCACACTCTGGTTCAAACAAAAGGCGAGGCCCGGTGACCCTCGCAAATTATATTTCTATTGCTAATGCTCTGACATGCTGTGCAATGACCAAACAAATCATACTACACGATACAGGGTAGTAAAGTGGAACTCTCTTGCACATTGCTCCACCAGCACCCCTTCAACCCTTGAAACTCAATCTGCAGTTTTTGTCTGGGGAATCTTTAAGGAAACACACCCACAGAAAAGAGATCTTGAACAGGGTTCTTATCAGTGCAACATTTTTAAAAAATACAATGAAGTGATTTACATTCTGAATTTTCCCTTGTTCTTTGAATAAACAGTTAACATCAATGAAGCAAGATAGGATGGGTTACATTGCATGAAACAGTTTAAAGACAGTCATGAATCCACCATTTTACCGGAATCACAGTTTATGGAAAAGAAACTAGCCCCCGCCCCCCTTTCTGCTGAAGCTTTAAAACTTGGTGCTTGATTCCAATGGTACTGGGTACCTCCAATCTTGCTCAAGTGGCCTTGATGGGTGTCCCTAAATGTTGGAAAGCTACTTTATTGATATATTAGTGTACATACAGGAATCACAAGAGGTTGGTCTGCAGATACAACAAGTGATTAGGAAGCAAATGGAATGTTGTCATTTATTGCAAGGGGAATAGAATATAAAAGTCAGGAGATTTTGGTACAGTTCTACCGGCCATTGATTTACTGGAGTGATGTGTACCGTTTTAGTCTCCTAACTTAAAGGACATCATCGTATTATTAGTGCAGAGAAGATTCAGTAGAATGATTCCTAGGTTGCAAGAGTTTTCTTCATAGAATCCCTACAGTGCAGAAGTAGGCCATTCGGCCCATCGAATCTGCACCAAAAGCACACACCACCCAGGCCAACTGCCCCATCTCACCTTTGGACACTAAGGGACAATTTAGCATGGCCAATCCATCTGGACTGTAGAGGAAACCGGAGCACCCAGAGGAAACCCATGCAGACACGGGGAGAATGTGTAAACTCCACAAAAACAGTCACCCAAAGTCGGAATCGAACCCAGGTCCCTGGCGCCATGGTGCAGTAGTGCTAAATACTGTGTCACCGTGCCGCCCCTCAATAAGATCACCTCTTCTTCTAAATTCCAATGAGTTCAGACCCAATTTACTCAACCATACCTGGAATCAGCCTAGTGAACCTTCTCTGGGCTGCCTCCAGTATAACTTTCCTTAGATAAGGGTTCCAAACTTTTCATCGTATCCTAGGTGTGATTGAACTCGTGCCTTGTATACTTTTAGCAAGACTTCCCTATTGCTCCAGCACAGATCCCCGAGGCACTCCACTAGTTACAGGTTGCCATCCTAAAAATGCCCCTCTTATCCTGACTCTCTATCTTCTATCAATTAGCCAATCCTCTATCCATGCTTATAATATACTACCCCAAAGCCATGGGCTCTTATCTTTTCAAGTAGCCTTCTAAGTACCTTATCAAACGCTTTTTTGCAACTCCAAGTATCCCCTTATGAGATAGACTGGAACTCGGGGACAATTTAAAAATACGGAGTCTCCGATGTAAGGCGGGCTTGAGGAGAAACTATTTCTCTCGGAGGGCTGTCAGTCTGTGCAATTCCCTTCCCCAGGCAGCAGTGGAGCAGAGGGTCATTGAATATTTGTCAAATGACATGGGGGAGGGTAGACAGGAAAGTAGAGTTAAAGCCACACAGAAAAATGAGCCACGATCTTATCAAATGGCTCAAGTGGCTGAAAGGGCTGCCTCCTCTCCCAATTCCTATGTTTATATATGGTGATCCTGTTCCTTGATACCTCAGTAACTGTCCCATGCTAGCCCTTCTGGAATTACATGTCTTCGGTGATGTAAGTGAGAAATATACCAGAATATTAACCTTTTAGTACCACAGATAAGTTTACTCGTCAAGGATTGCTGACAAATATTTTGACCAAATACGTTTTCTGTGTGTTAAAAATAGATGAAAGATTGACAGAGTTTGCTGGTGAACAAGACGGAGCATTTTATAAATGTGCAATATCTGCTGTGAGGGTACATCTGCACACATCTCAATAAGACAGTAATTCCGGTGAACCAACAGTCTAATAAGGGCAGTTCCACTTGATAATTCATGCCTGGGGCCGTGATTCAGCACAATTTACCCCTCTATTCTCTGCTGGACAACGCAATTTTGTTATAATGTAAATCTGATTACAAATGCAAATTGCTTCATTCCTGAGAGGCATTTTTCATTAAGAGTAGCCTGCGGTGGGCATAAAATGGCTAACTTAGCAAGTGCTTCGCTTCTGTATTGCCCTGAAGTCAAAAACTACTTTTGATTGAGGTGTTTCCTAAAAAATAGAGCTGGAGGCCAATTGCGTTTGGAAGTATTTTAAAGCCACAGATACATTTCTGAATTAATAAACACTGCTTTGTAGCCACCTGGGGTGGCCAGGTCCCGATTTCAAAATGGACACTTGCAAAGAGTAAAGGGAAAATTGGACAGTGCTAAGAAAACAAGCAGGCGCAAGGTTCGCCTGTGGATTGGAGTTTGCAGCTCCCAGACAAAACCGATACTACAAGCCACCAGCATAGTAATGAGCTATCTCCGGGGACAAAAGAGAAACATTTAAGCAATCGGTACCAGGGCAGACTCCCACGGCGCCAGTGGAGTCTAAAACAAAGGCAGGCCAACGGTCACCTAGGACCCGCCCAGCAATCGAGAAACGACCCCTTTATTGGAGAGAATCGATACAAATGATTAGGACATGGTCCAATTAATTGGGGCCAAGTTCAAGAACCGCCATAAAGAGCGTGAAGCCCCTTTGGGGTATAAAGAGGAGTCCCCAGAGACAGATCGCTCTCTTCTTCTTCACCTTCATCTTGGCCTTGGCTCTCAGCGACGAGAGACCCGCCAAGCACCAGCCAAGTAAGTCTAAAGTCAACGCACGCTACGAGATAGGCGCTCCTAGCTACTATTCTATACCAGTTCGATGCCAGCAGCCTCAGAACCGGACAACGGCCATTGTTCCTCTGACTGAGTGGGCCCCCTGAAGCTAAGTATAGGCTTTTGGTAGTAGTTGCAGTTTAGTGAGTAGAGTTTGTGCATGAGTAATAATTGACTGTGTGTGTAAATAAATGTGCACTGATTTCAAACTTACTAACTGGTGTATCAAGTCTTGGATCAGTATTGGGTTTTGAACCTTGTGGCGGTATCGAAAGGATACCTGGCGACTCTTGAGCAAAGGTAATTAAAACAGAGCAAATTAAGGAGAGCATAACGAGCAACAGCTTCTAAACTAAAGCTCCATCGTTTTAAGAACTCACCACTTTTCCTACATATGTAGAAAGTGCGTCATTCATTTATTAATTCATTCACACAATCATGGCTCAGCTTAAAGTCTCCCTTAACAAAACACAGGCATCTGGACACACACATTGCTGAAGAAACACATCTGGTTATTGCATCAGAAAATTATTTCTCCCCAATTGTGTTAATGGATTCAAGATGTCAAGACGTGAAGAGCACCCAAATTCCATCCAAGCTCAAGAAATTAAAAAACATAAAAGTGACCGGATGAAACCCTGAGAGTTCATGGATGAAACCCTGAATATCCTTCTTTATAAAGTTTTTTTTATTCAATCTCCCATCTCTACAGAGACCCTACCTGTCTGTTCTGTTCGAGTGTGTGAGAGAAAGGAATAGATAGTTATACTTTCGGATTACAATTGTGCATTGACCAGTTCATGCAACTTGTTTTTAAAAATGCGTTTTGTTTTATATTAAATCATCATGCTGAGTTATTGAAAGAAGCCTGATCCAAGTCTCTTTTATTCTCGGTCCAACAGCGAAGGGAGATAATTGGCCATTTTTGTGAGCAAGTTAATCTTTTAAACTAATGGTGCGCCCTGTGGAGCAGTGGGGCTAGATAAACTGCGCATTCCTCCCATCACACTCCCAACAATACCAGCCTGCTCCAGGAAAGTTCACGAGCAGAACCTGTCAACAATGGATAAGTTCACTTATCTCAGCTGCACATTATCTGGTAAGCTGGCTACATTGATGTTGAGTCACACGCAAGAATTGCCAAAGCAAGAGTGGCCTGCAGCATATCTCAAATATCAGGCTGGCAACAAAGAGGAGCTAGTGTGTCGACCAAACTGAAAGTCTATAGAGCAATAGACCTGTTCACTCTGCTCTACATATGTAAGACTTGGACAGTGTACCGGCATTATGCAGAGAAGCTCAACCACATTCACTTGAGCTACCTTCAGAAACTTCTGAAGATCCAGTGGCAGGACAAATAGCAGACACCAAGGTGCTCACTCGAGTCAGGGTGTTAAGCATCTATGTCATAGTGAAATAGTCACAACTGACTATTTAGCCAGATTGCCTGACACTCACTTACCAAAGTGAATCTTCTATGAAGAGTAAGTCTAGGGTGTACTTTCATGACAGTCTAAGCTACAAAAGGCACTCTGAACTTTTGACGGCTTCACTTAGTTCTGATTCGTATGAGAGTTCTGGGAAAAGCTTACCCAGGATCACTGCACAACCAAATAAAAAACTGTGCAGCCTCCTTCAAAAGCAAGCACATATCAGAGACAGAGAGACACAGGACAGGCCAACAACCTTCCTCAAACTCAATCTGTCCTATTTTCAACAGAGCGTTGCAGAACGACCAGCTTTCGCAGTTACCTAGATTCCCACCAGAACCCGACCAAACGCCCCAGATGACAATTGTGGCAATCTTCACTTCAAGGGACAAATAAGATCTCATCATCTCCAGAGCATCACTTCCAATGACCCCCATATCCCCACACCAATATCTGAAGTATCCCCCAAGATCTATCCTTGGCCCCCTTTCTATTTCTCATCTACATGCTTCCCCTCAGCCTCATCATCCAGAGTATCACTTAAATGCAGAATGGCTGCAGAATCAGATGGTGCAGCTGAATCTCGGTCTTCTTGTGTATGTCACAAAACGTTAATGTGCAAATACAGCAAGTAATTAATGCCAATGGAATATTATCCTTTATTATGAGAGGACTTGGAATGAAAGGATTATTTGATGAATAAAGGTTGATCGATCAAGCCTTTCCACTGGAGTTTAGAAGAGTGAGGGGTGACTTTATTGGTGTATAAGATTATGAACAGTCTTGACAAGGTGGACGTGGAAAGGATATTTCCTCTGGGTGAACTAGGTGACACGGTTTTAAAATTAGGGGTCACTCGAAGAGGACGGACATGCACCGGACATGCCCCTACTAACAAAGCCCAAGTAGAAGACCTGGTTCACCCAGGCCTTCCTCAGTCTGGTCTCACACCCACAGATGAGTTTCTTGTAGGAACATCAGATCGACCCCAAACCCTCACTCTTGTCCCCACCCCCACACACACCCCCCCACCCACACACACATACACCCCCCCACACGCCCCCCCACACGCACTCCCATCCCCCACACACACACTCCCCACCCCCCGCGCGCACACCCACACACCCCCCAGCCGCACCCCACGCCCACACACCCACCCCCCACCCGACGCCCACACACCCACACACCCACCCCCCACCCACACACCCACACACCCACACACCCACCCCCCACCCGACGCCCACACACCCACCCCCCACAACACACACCCCACACACCCTACCCCCGCACACACACACCCCACCCACACCTCCCACCAAACACCCCACCCACACCGAGAGAATGTGAAAATCCCACACGGATAGTGACCTGAGGTCGGGATCAAACCCGGATCCTCAGCGCCGTGAAGCAGCAGTGCTAACCGCTGCGCCACCGTGCTGCCTTGCAAACAAACACCAACTCCCTCACACACAAACACACACATCCTCACACACCTTCACCCTCGCACTGAATTTAGAATTCAGCAAGACCAAGGAATTGATTAAGAAGGGGAACATAGAGTACAAAGGTAAGCTTGCATGGAACATAAAAACTGATTTACAGTCATAAACAGGGGGATGTATAATAGGACAAAGAAATGGCTAAGCAACTAAACACATACTTTGGTTCTGTCTTCACAAAGGACACAAATCAGATACCAGAAATGTTGAGGAACGCAGAGGGTGGAACTGAAGGTGATCAGCATCAGAGAGAAATGTGTTGGGAAATTGATAAATCCCCAGGATCTGATAATCTACATCCCAGGATACTGAATTAATTAGAAATTAATTAGAAATTATTATTTTTTTTGTTTTTTTAAAAAGGGTCCTGGAATCTACACTTGTTCCTTGAAAGAAACACACGGAAAACATTCTTTTGAGAATAAATCCAAATCAGATTGTTCAAATGTTTTTCTCCGATTTGTTTTCTGTATCACAACTTCCACTGAGGGCCAACCTATGCTCATAAAAAGACGAGTTTCAAACAGAAAATTGCTTGAAAACTAGGTACTTAGTGAAAACATTTTGCGGGAAGATCTTTCATTAAAATTCCAGAAGAGCGAGACCCGATGGATCTAGATTTTTTAAAAATTCGTTCATAGGATTTGGGCATCGCCGGCTGTGCCAGCATTTATTGCCCATCCCTATTTGCCCTTGAGGGGGTAGTTAAGATTCAATCACATTGCTGTGGGTCTGGAGTCACATGTCGGCCAGACCGGGTAAGGACGGCAGATTTCCTTCCCTAAAGGACATTAGTGAACCAGATGGGTTTCTATGACAATCGACAATGGTTTCATGGTCATCATTAGACATTTCATTCCAGATTTTTATTGAATTCAAATTTCACCATCTGCCCTGGTGGGATTGGAACCCAGGACCCCAGGGTATTCTGGGTCTCTGGATTACTAATCTAGTGACAATACCACCACCCCACTGCCTTCCCTAATGCATGCAGTGTGATGCACAGAAAACACGGAGTATTTATCATTTATTCTGGACAAGGTAAAAATATCTTTAAAATCCTCCATTGACAAAGTCAGCAAGCAATGATCAAGAACGGATCTCAATGATATCCGAGGGTGAGAATCCGAGCGATGCTCCAGACAAAGAAAATCCACATTGCAGGTACTGCGTCCCCTTTTCTGACACTAACACCAGGTGACGGTCCAGGACAGCCCAAAAGGTTAAAACCAAATTATTGAGTCTTGTTTTGTACTCAAGATATTATCCAATAATTTGAAGTAAGTAATGCAAGTAACCTATCAAAGCAGGAATTTGAGGCTAATGTGCTCAAATGATGAATTGCATCAAATGTTGTGGTAACAGCTGACACTGATTACAGCCAATCAATGACTTATATATGGCTGCAGTTCAAAAACTAGAGCAGCAACAAATTTAATATACACAAGTTTCTGCATTCCAAATCAGTTGCCAATTAAAGCCTGGATTGGCCCGAATTGTGCTGTTCAGCAGGTTTCCTCCAACTTACAGCAACCTCTGAAGTCTGCATTTGGGCAATTAAACAGAGAAATCCACATCATTGTGATCTTCCCCTTCGCCAGAGGGTAAACTGCTTCAGCTTCCCCTGCAATCAATTTACAAATCACTAAACCGACAATAATTCCACTCTTATACTCCAAGACTGACTATCAAAATCTTTGGAAAAAGTTATGCGCTGCTGAATGAGTGGGTAACTGGGTTTCTACTGGGGTATAAAGTTTGTAATGATCATCAGCAGCTTCTGGTCATTGATCACAAAATCCATCCCAAATCCAAGGTGAAAATGCTTTAGTCATATTAGTGTCCTAATTTGGGGCTAGTAATATTGTCATCTTCTAATACTTGTGTGCTAGACACCACTAGTGATATATTGTATGTATTACGACACTGCCCGCGTATTACAAGTACTACGGTAAATCCCTGCCTGCTGGCTCCTCCCAGCAGGCGGTGTATAAAAGTGTGTGCTCTCCTGCACTGCTCCCATTCTGGTTCCAGCTACAGGAGGCACAACATCTTGTGCAATAAAGCCTCGATTGTTTCACCATTGTCGTCTCGTGGTAATTGACGGTACATCAACTTGCTGGACTGCTTTTAGGGGGAAATCAGAGAGCTAAATTGACAACATTTTATTGACGCTCTCAAAAGGATGCATGACTGCAGGGGTGTGGAGTGCAATTGATGGTTTATAAATGGTCAGGATCACAGTGGGTTAGCCCTGTTCCCTCACGGCGTCGAGGTCCCAGGTTCGATCCCGGCTCTGGGTCACTGTCCGTGTGGAGTTTGCACATTCTCACCGTGTTTGCGTGGGTTTCACCCCACAACCCAAAGATGTGCAATGTAGGTGGATTGAACACGCTACAATTACCCCTCAATTGGAAAAAAATGAATTGGGACACTAAATTTATAAAAAACAAAAAATGATCAGGATGGGGCAGGTTTGATGAACCAATCTCTTTCTGTTCTTTTTTGTATTTGCATCATTTGCGACCAAGTAACAACACTATTACAATTACATAAATATTTTGTTAATAGTCAAGTCAAAAACTACAAAAACTGCCTGGCCTGATCAACTAAAATCTACTCAGATCCAAGGGCCCCGGTAGACCACCCATTTGAAAATGTATGTTCTACTTTCCCACACCAATCTCTCGCTCTTGTTGAAGTCATGGAGTTGACATCTCCCCTGATGTATAATAAAATACAAAACACTAGTACCTCGAGAAAACTTTGAATAATGAAGGTATCCATGATGTTACGGGCAAGATCCTGGCATGGATAGAGGATTGGATGACTGGCAAAAGGCAGAGAGTGGCGGAAAAGGGGTCTTTTTCAGGGTGGCAGCCGGTTACTAGTGGTGTTCCGCAGGATGTGTATTGGGACCACAACTACTCACTATCTACATTAATAATCGGAAGAAGGAACTGAGGTCATTGTTGCTAAGTTTGCAGATGATACAAAGATATGCAGAGGACAGACAGTGTTGAGGAAGCGGGAAGGCTGCAGGAGGACTTGGACAGGCTAGGAGAGTGGGCAAAGAAGTGACAGATGGAATACAATGTGGAAAAGTGTGAGGTTATGCACTTTGGTAGGAAGAATAGAGGCATAGATTATTTTCTAAATGGGAAAGGCTTCAGGAATCTGAAGCACAAAGGGACAAAGGAGTCCTAGTTCACGATTTGGTTAAGGTTAACGTGCAGGTTCAGTTGGCAGTTAGGAAGGCAAATGCAATGTCAGTTCAAGGGGGCTAGAATACAAGAGCTGGGATGTACTTCTGAGGCTGTACAAGGCTCTGGTCAGACGCCATTTGGAGTATCATGAGCAGTTTTGGGCCCCGTATCTTATGACGGATGTGCTGGCCTTGGAGGAGGCCCAGAGGACGTTCACAAGAATGATCCCTGGAATGAAAGGCTTGTCGTAGGAGGAGAGGTTGAAAACTCTGGGTCTGCACTCATTGGAGTTGAGAAGGGTGAGGGGGATCGCGTTAAAACTTACAGTATACTGAGAGGGCTAAATAGAGTGGACGTGGAGAGGATGTTTCCACTTGTAAGAGAGACTAGAACCCGAGGGCACAGCCTCAGGCTGAAGGGACGATCCTTTAAAACTGCGATGAGGAGGAATTTCTTCAGCCAGAGGGAGGTGAATTGTGGAACTCTTTGCCGCAGAAGGCTGCAGAGGCCAGATCACCGAATGTCTTTAAGACAGAGGTAGATAGGTTCTTGATGAATATGGGGATCAGGGGTTATGGGGAGACGGCAGAAGAATGGGGATGAGAAACATATCAGCCATGATCGAATGGTGGAACAGACTTGATGGGCCAAATGGTCTAATTCTGCTCCTATATCTTATGGTTCAAGAAACTGTTCTGTGGATAACCCTATTGTCAGAAATGATGAAACAGCTTTGTACTGTGTGTCTGTACAATATCTCAGAAATCCAAAATAGATCTCTTCCTTCCCCCCCCCCCCCCCCCCCCCCCCCCCCCCCCCCCCCCCCCCCCCCCCCCCCCCCCCCAAACCAAGTCCAGTGTGTAATAAGTGAGCAATACTCACATACTCACCAACCCAGCTGCTCATTTCACAACATCTGAATGTTTTCTCTTTGGGGAGAACATTTTTGAGTGTTGAAAGTTCTTTTTAAAATAATGCAATTTAACATATTGCTTTACTGTTTCCTAATAATCTACAATGCTAATTTACAGTGTCTAATAAATATCGATCGTTAAAGGAGCTGGGGGGGGGGGAGAAAGAGATGAGACACGAGGGCAGAAATGTTAAATAGTGAAGGCAAGAAAGAAAACGGCATAAATATAAAACATTCAGCATTCAAGCAGAACAAGTAAGTTAGTGAAATGCTGGCGGATAATCCGAAAGCTTTGCTGGAAAAGGAGAAAGAAAACTAGAAATGAAACTCAATCTCATCTACATCCTGACAGATCAGATAAATAAACAATATCTCTCCCAACGAAAGTTATATTTTGATGATCTCAGAAATCCCAAATGTAAAGCTTCAAAGTGGAACAGGAAATGAATAGTAGACAGCTATCTAAATATTCAGAACATAATAGAATTGTTTGGCGATCCGACATTTTAGTAAGTAAAATGCCAATGCAGTTTCGCTGTTTCCCTCGCCTGAGCAATATTTCTTTAATGTGAGATGAGATAGCACAATACAGAAATCCTCGTGATCTGGATATTACTTCTTGTTGCTTTAGCCTAAGGCACGGGTATAATTGGGGACATTTGATCTAACTCAGCACAGGAAGTGCAAAGGCCTCAGAGCTAAACTTAAACACTGACAATCTTTGTGCTTTGACTCTATTCTGGGAACATCTGGAATCAATTAAATGAAGTGACTCTGAAAACTTTCAAAACCATAATTCACTCTTTCAAATACTAATGAACATTTCATACCTCTGCAGCAAACAACCTTCTGGAGGCTCTTTACTTCACAAAAGAATATTTGTCCAAAGTGGCTGAATCTAGCTGTCAGAAGCTGACATTGTCCAATCACAAGACCGACCACGAGGTTGAGACAAAGTCGCATTTTATTTTCTCAAATGCTACCAAATCTGCAAACAGCTGTAATCCTATAAACATGATAGCACTAAGGTTAGTAAGACAAAACATTTATCCCATGATCCCACAAGGGTTTCACAAGACAGGGATAATGAGCACTGCCATTGACATACTGACGAGTGGCTTGTTGAGCATTCAAACATTCCGTGAGAAACTGCTAATCCAAACAAATGATGGCCATACAATTTCTAAATAAACTTAACACTTTTTTCAGTTGACTAACAAACTAAAAGCCATCTATAAAAGGAGTGAAACACCTGTCCTACCCAGCCTCTTCTCAGCCTCACCTGATCCGCCACCTTAAGGTCCGTCTCCTGGAGCGTAGCTACGTCCGCTCCCAGCCCCCTCAGGTGTGCCAAGACCCAGGACCGCTTCACCGGTCCATTCAGCCCCCTCACGTTCCATGTGACCAGCCGAATCTGGGGGGTCTTCCCCCTCCCTCTGCGCTGATCAGCCATAGATTTCCCACGGCTCACCACGTGCCCAGGGAACCCCCCCAAGCCCGTTCCCCACGGTGGCAGACCCCCCTCCCAACCCCCCACTTCACCAGCCGTTTCCTTACAGCCCCTGCAGCAGCAACCTGGTACCCCCCCCCCATAACCCCCATCTTTGTACTTCCGTAAGTCAGCTGACCCCGGCTACCCCCGCCATACCGACAACCCCCCCCCCCCCCCCCCCCGATGCAACGCAACCACCAATCTCCCCTCCTAGTGCCAGCCCCGCCCCCAACTCCTCCAGCGCGGGAAGAAAGCCCGCGCTTCCATCCCGAACCCCGCCCCCCCAGCCAAACATGCGGGAAAAAGACGGGCACATGACCCAGCGGGACCGCGAACAGCTCCCCAACCCTCCACCAGTGGAAAAAACTACAAAGCACCACAGTAAATAAATAACAGCCCCAAAAAACAAAGCAGCAAAAAAGCAACATCAAACAAGCCATTAAAAACGAAAGGATACCAAGGAGGACAAAGCCTCCGGATAATGTACATCATTCCCCAGCCCCCCAGTCCTCAGTTCGAGTCCAATTTCTCTGCCTGGACAAAGGCCCAGGCCTCCTCCGGAGAGTCAAAGTAGAGCTGGCAGTCCTTGTAAGTGACCCAAAGGTGAGCCGGCTTTAACAGACCAAACTTCACCCCCTTCCTGTGAAGCACTCCCTTCGCTCGATTGAAGCCAGCCCTTCTCTTCGCCACCTCCGCGCTCCAGTCCTGATAGATCCTAATGTCCGCATTCTCCCACCTGCTGCTCCTTTCCTTCTTCGCCCATCTCAGCACGCACTCTTGGTCAACGAAGCGGTGAAAGCAGACCAGCACCGCACTAGGCGGCTCGTTCGGCCTGGGCTTCCTCAACAGCACCCGATGGGCCCCCTCCAGCTCCAAGGGTCCTTGGAACGACCCCGCGCCCATTACCGAGTTCAACATCACAACCACGTAGGCCCCCAAATCCGAACCTTCCAGCCCCTCGGGAGGCCCAGAATCCGCAGGTTCTTCCGACGGGAGCGGTTCTCCAACTCCTCCATCCTTGCCAGCCATTTCTTGTGAAGCGCCTCGTGCGACTCCACCTTCACTGCTAGGCCCAGGAGCTCGTCCTCCGAGGTCTTTAGCTGTAGCTGCCGGATCTCTGCAGCCTGAGCCGTCTGCGTCGCCATGATCTTGTCCAGCGAGGCTTAAACGGTTCTAGGATCTCAGCCTTCAGCTCCCTGAAGCAGCTCCTGCTGCTCCCGCGCCCACTGCTGCCAGTTCCCTGCCCGCCGCCATCTTGTTTTCCTTGCCTCGCACCTTTCTCTGCTTCAAAGTCGATTATCTGACCGCTCCGCTCCTGGTCCAGCCCATCCACCGGCAGCCGAGCACAGTGGCCGCGTTTCCACCCGGGGGAAAGTCAAACCAGCGCCGCTGTGGGCCTTTAAAAGAGCCCGAAAGTCCAAAAATAGCAGAAGCTACCGAACGTGCGGCTTAGCTCCGCATCACCGCAACCGGAAGTCTCAGCTCTGAATAATTCAATTGCCCAGCCTCCACTGCTCTCCGAGATAGAGAATCCCAAACATTGCCAGCCCTCTGGGGTCAAGATTTTTCATCTCTGTCTGAAATGGGAGACCCCTTATTTTGAAACTGTGCCCCCTAGTTCCAGATTCCCCAATGAGAGGGACCATCTCCTCTCAGTATCTACCCCATCAAGATCCTTCAGAACCCTTACATACTTCAATAAGATCATCCCTCATAGCCCCAATACCTTATTTAGCTGACAAAAACCTGTCAATACCAGTTTTTAAATTAACAATTGATCTAGTGTCAACTGCCACTTGCAGAGGAGAGTTCCAACACCACCCCCCCCCCCCCCCCCACCCCGCCCGCCCCCCACCCCTCGGGTGCAGTGGAGCTTCCTAATTTCGCTCCTGAAAGGTCTGGTCCTCTATGCTCCCGAGTCCAAGACTTACCCCAACTAGGGGAAATCAGCACAAATCCTAAATTCACTCTGTCTACTGGAAAACTGAAGGTCTTCAAACTAGATCACAATTTAACGGCCCTCTGCGGAACCTCTTCCAAATACCATTCACTGTGCAAGAGGGTTAAAACTGGGAATGGCAGCAGATGTGATCTGACCAAGGACTTGTACAAGTAAAGGACATTACATTTCTCATTACAATGTCTGTGGTTCTGTGGGTTGTACCTTCATCTCGCACAGAGGAGTTGTCTCCAGTGTGCTGGTTGATATTTATCCCTCAATTAGCTTTACAAAAACAGATAATCTGGTTATCACATTTCTGTAGATGGAAATTTGCTGTGAACAAATTGGTTTCCATGTTTCCAATATTACAACAGTGACTATACTTCTAAACTACTTCATCAGCGGTAAAACAAGCATCCGACGGCGGTGAACAGCACTTTATAAATGCAAGATTTTTAAAACTTAAATGTCCTGCCGATACTTCCTACCTGTTGCAATACTTGTTTGGACACTGGACCAGACCCCAGCATTTGCTAGGATATCGGAGAAGAACCCCAAACTACTTTTTTTTCCTAAAACTGTGAGGAAAGGATATTTCACCCGAGGAGTAATGACTCTTTTATGTTAAAACAAGCTTTAATTTAAACACAGGATTAACCACATTATCAAATAAATAGCTTTACAATTATTAATTAAATAGTTCTTAAACACAAAGAAAACTTAAACCCACTATCTATATCTGCTACTAACTCAAATTAAGCAAACCGGTACAGTTCAAATGCCACTATAAATAAAGCTATCAAACAGATTATTGCTCAGTGTAGAGAATTTCGGAGACACCCTTATAGGAGCAGAACCATTACAATTCTGCTCAATTTAGCTGCACCAGACAAAACTGCTGTTCAAATTAAAATCCTTACGTTTTGTCTGTCTCAAATGCTATGGCAAACTGCAAAACTACAGACAGACCTGGCTCCTTCCATTAATTACATCATCTGTATCCCACTAAAATATCCCATGACTGCCTTAGCCAAGGCAAAATACAACCTCTCAAATGATTTACTCTCCAGGGAATCTCCAGAAATCATAACAATATCCAATTAGTCCTCTGTATGCAAACAAATAAAGGGTGAGAATCAATCATGACCTCATCTTTTACAACTTATTTATAACTTTAGCAGACATATAGTCTGGATATCTTAACTCAGGTTCTTTAATATTACTCCAGCAAATATGTAACTTCACCCAAATTTTAAAAACCTTACTTCAGCAGATACAAAATATAATATTATATATATATATGATATATAATACCAATTTCTGACATTCACCACATATTCTAGTGGCATTGGTTATGGACATGTCCCCAGAAACCCCCAGGTCGTCCCCAGATACAGGCCCATATTTCCATCACATTGAGATTTGTCACCTAAGGTATTTCGCCTCACAAAATCTGTCACCCATGAATTTTCAGATCATTCTTCATTCAGATCATTTTTTTAAAATAAATTTAAAGTGTCCGATTCTTTTCGAATTAAGTGGCAATTTAGCGTGGCCAATCAACCCACCCTTCACATCTTTTTGGGTTGTGGGGGCAAAACCCACGCAAACACGGGGAGAATGTGCAAACTCCACACGGTCAGTGACCCAGGGCCGGGATCGGACCCGGGTCCCCGGCGGCGTGAGGCAGCTGTGCTAACCACTGCGCCATTCCTTGATTCAGATCATTGAAAAAGATCAAAAACAATACAGGCATGAAAACAGAAAATGTGGAAATAGCAGGTCATGCAGCAACTGTGGAGAGAAAAGTTATACCATATGGGGGGCGGTGGGGGATGGTGATGGTTACAGTACAGAAACACTACCATTAAAACGACTTTGCCCAAGGGAATGCAAACAAAATGAATGGAGAGTCTGATTCACAGGAAATGCCTCGTGTACAGTAACATTTTTATAACATAATGAACTTTGCTTTTTCAACTGGAAACTAAGTTACTGCAATAGAACGAAAACGCAGCAATTTGTTTTCCTGCACTTAATGCGATCCAGAGCTGCATTTTAATGTTTTAAAAAATGAAAAGAAAACACAGCTGGTTAAAACGGAACTCCAGGGAGGACATGTGGTTGCCATCTAACTCGCTACATAGAGCAAAGAAGAAATTCTGAATTCTTCATAAACCCACAGTAACTTTGTGTCTAACATATTGCATACTTCTGGTTAGGACCAGTGGATACTTGTCAAAATCCCATTCACAGGAAAATAGTGCGAAAATAATCCTGTCCGTAAACATAAAATAGGCTCCTACTTTTTAACGTAAATTTTCTGTATTCGGTCTAAAACATATTTATTTAAAAATAAATCCCGTCAGTTGACTGGAAATCTGTTTTGGCACAAATGCTGGGTTTGATCAGAGTACACAGAATCATAGAATTTACAGTGCAAAGAGGAAGCCATTCGGCCCTTCGAGTCTGCACCGGCCCTTGGAAAGAGCCAACTACTTAAGCCCACACCTCCACCCTATCCCCGTAACCATTTGGACACTATGGGGCAATTTATCATGGCCAAGCTGAAGACACTTTACACTGAAGACACCCAGACCTGCCTCAACACCTCTCGATCCCGCCACCCCCACTAACCTGCGAAAGTGTGGAATGGATGAGCAGAAATGTCTTCCAATCAAATATCGGCAAGACCTTTGGTTTCCACCAGAAACTTCAATCCCTAGCATTGAATCCATCTGTCTCCTTGACAACGGAGGTTGAAGCATACTCCTCAAAACCTTCATGTAATATCAGACTCAAAAAAAGTTTCTGGCTACATATCTGTGGTTATCACTAAGCCCACCTATTTCCTTTTCTGTAATATTGCCCTCCTGTGTGCTGAGTCCCAGGTTTGATCCCGGCCCTGGGTCACTGTCCGTGTGGAGTTTGCACATTCTCCCAGTATCTGCCTGGGTCTTGCGCCCACAACCCAAAGATTTGCAGGTTAGGTGGATTGGCTACGCTAAATTGCCCCTTAATTGGAGAAAAATAATTGGATACTCAATTTATTTTTAAAAATTGCCCGATTGAGCCCACGTTAGTTTATTTGCTGTTGATACCCGCATCCACGCCCTTCTTGCCTCTCGACTGGACTATTCAACGTACTCCAGCCCAGCCTTCGGTGCTCCTCCCCTCTGTAAAGTTTTGCTCTGTGTCCCAAGGCATACCAAGTCCCATTCACCCAATGACCCTGAACTCACTCTTCTACAGTAGATTATAGTTAAGCAATGCCTAGATTTTAACTCTTATCCTGGTTTTCAAATCCCTCCAGACCTTGTCCCTCCTTTTTGCTGTAATTTCCTCCAGCCATACCATCCTCAGAGAAATGTGCACGCCACCAATTCTGGCCCTGTGAACATCTGATTTGAATTATTCTACCTTTGGTGGCATGCCTTTGCTGTCAAGGCCCCAACTTTGGAGTGCTCCCTCTAACCTCTCCGCCTCTCTTTCCTTCTTTAAGATGCTCCCGAAACCTACCTCTAACCAAGCCTTTGGTTACCTGTCTTAATATCTCTTTGGTTGGATTGACAGCAAATATCTGTTTAACAGTACCCTGCAATTAAAAACAGAAAATGCTGAATAAACTCAGCAGGTCTGGCAGTGACCCAGGGCCGGAATCGACCCAGAGTCCTCGACGCCGTGAGGCAGCAGTGCTAACCAAAGGGCCACCGTGCTGCCCTAAAAAAGGATAGGGTAAAGTAAAATTATATACATTAAAGTGAATATATAGGTTTGTTAGAGGGTTGTTAAGCTATGAAAATGTCAATTAGAAATGACACAACACTATTCTCTATATAAGCCCTTTAATGACAAAATAAAAATGACAACTTTTCATTAAATAGTCTTAGAAATTAAGGCATCCTGAGTAGTTGTATGTTCTCTTTCTCCCTCTTTCGAAACTGCTTATTCTATTCTACTGCACGAAATGTACAATGTAAATACAAGACGACGTTGATTTATTCTCTCCCTACCCCACCAGACCAGAATTACTGTTACCTTGGCTAGGAACAAATGTCGCAGCAACAATGCTTCTTTGAGCTGTGTTTGTGCATGGCAACACAGTAATTATGAAATTTAAAGCAATTATTCCTCAGTACAGTTCAAAAATTAAAACTAGTTTTCTGCCCTCTATGACTCGTCCACACCATGCAAGTAGCTCCCCCAATTCCACAACGTTAACAGATGACATACCAACCATAACTAAAGCGTTCCTTTGTCAAACTGCACACAGCAAAAGAAATATCTTACTCTTCCTGATGTCACACCATCACCCTGCATAACGTACTGCTCTATACTAATAGTGTGCAGTAGAAGGCATATGTCAAAGATGCCGACCACACCCAATATATTGTCAAATAAATTTGGTTTGTTTGACATCATTTTCAGACATTTTATTTGTGGCCAAGTATGACTCACTGTACAGCCCAAATTACATCATTCAAGTTATTCAAGCCAATCCACCTACCCTGGTCTGAGTGAGACCCACGCAGACACTGGGACAGAGTGCAAACTCCACACAGACAGTGGCCCGGGGCCGGGATCGAACCCGGGTCCTTGACGTTGTGAGGCAGCAGTGCTAACCACTGGGCCACCGTGCTGCCCTACCCAGAACTAAAAAAGGATAGTGTAAAGCAAAATGATATACATTAAAGTGAATATATAGGTTTGTTAGAGGGTTGTTAAGCTATGAAAATGTCAATTAGAAATGACAACACTATTCTCTATGTAAGCACTTTAATGACAAATTAAAAATGATGACTTTTCATTAAATAGTCTTAGAAATTAAGGCATGCTGTGTAGTTATAGGTTCTCTTTCTCCCTCTTTTGAAACGGCTTATTCTTACTGAGAGGATTTAGTTAGCACAGTGGGCTCTATGGCTAGAAGGCAATACAGACTATCAACAGCGTAGGTTCAATTCCCATACCAGCTCAGGTAGTTCTTGGGGTCTGCTATCTCACCTTTCCTCACAAGATAATGTTTTCAAGAACCCTCAGATGCTACACGGAGAAAGAGAGACTCTTCCTGGGCACCAGACCAATCACCATTGGCAGTTCTCTGCTATATAAAGTGGGATCAGGCTGGATTATTCATTTCCAGCCAGCGTGGACACAATGGACCAATGGTATCTTCCTATGTTCTACACACAAAATTACCATTCTTCATGTGCAAGACTAGACAGTGTTTCTCGGAAAGCTAGTCAACTGAGAGATAAAACAGCAATATAATCAAAGTCAATTTCTAATGGATATCTCACAAATTTCTCCCCTCCTATCACCACCTACTTCGAACTGATGTCAACTATAGTATCATTAACTTGCCCAGTAAGGGCGGCATGTGGCGCAGTGGTTAGCATTGCTGCCTATGGCCCTAAGGGCTGCTATGGCCCTAAGGTCCCGGGTTCGAAACCCGTCACTATCCATGGGGAGTTTGCACGTTCTCCCAGTGCCTGCGTGGGTTTCACCCCCACAACTCAAAGATGTGCAGGGTAGGTGGATTGGCCACGCTAAATTGCCCCTTAATTGGAAAAAAACATAATTGGGTAATCTAAATTGATGGAAAAAATAAATCTGGAATATTACTTCAAGTTAAATGCGGGAGTAGAACAAAGGAACAATACTCAAAGGCAAAACTTGGACTAAACCCAAGAGGTTTTTCTTCCCAAAGTGTGGTAGGTTCATTAATGGAGCCCAGAATAGAATAATAGAGGTGTAAACCCTTACATCATTTAACAACTGGCTGCTATAATGGGGGACGTTTGGGTGCTACTGGATGAATGAATTAGGATGGGCCAATGGCCTTCATTTTCTACCATTACCTTGTAATCAAGAGTAAACACACGTGTGGAGAAATAAATAGTCAAATTCATTCCTGTCCATTGTCAATATCGACATAATGGAAAGTTTACTGGAGTAGTATTCTGGAGCAGAATTGCATATCTTCGGACTCCAAATGTTTGTGCATTCTCCCCCCTCCTCATCTACCAGTAACAGCACAGCCAGCAGCATCCCGCTCTCTGAATTCACCCGCCCTAAACTCTCTGCTCAGCACAGCCAGCAGCATCCCGCTCTCTGAATTCACCACCCTAAACTCTCTGCTCAGCACACCCAGCAGCATCCCGCTCTCTGAATTCACCACCCTAAACTCTCTGCTCAGCACAGCCAGCAGCATCCCGCTCTCTGAATTCACCACCCTAAACTCTCTGCTCAGCACAGCCAGCAGCATCCCGCTCTCTGAATTCACCACCCTAAACTCTCTGCTCAGCACAGCCAGCAGCATCCCGCTCTCTGAATTCACCACCCTAAACTCTCTGCTCAGCACAGCCAGCAGCATCCCGCTCTCTGAATTCACCACCCTAAACTCTCTGCTCAGCACAGCCAGCAGCATCCCGCTCTCTGAATTCACCACCCTAAACTCTGCTCTCTTCCTTTCCTTCAATGAAGCTGTTGACCAATCTTCCCAGGTCCTCCTTCCCTATCCACACTCATTTTTCATCTGGCCAATCGCAAAGTGCCTCGGGTACCTTTTGACTTAAAGGCATTTTATAAATACTAGCTTCTGATATTTCCAGCAGACTAACTGAATTACTTTGGCCACACGAGTAATGGTAAATAGGTGCCTTACAGAGTTCAGACTAGAGGGGAGAGTTACTATAATAGTATACATACCAACCATCCAAATTTTACATACATGCCCTTAGTCAGCACTTGAATCCACAGTGCCTACTGCCGACAATTTAGGACTGACGTGACTCTGTTGAAACTTCAAGAAAGGAAGAGTAGGCTGCTTAAGTAGGGTGCTCTTTCCAAGGGCCTGTGCAGACTTGATGGACCAAATGGCCTCCTTCTGCACTATAAATTCTATAGATTTTACAAAGAATTAAGTTTTATTTATCTGCTGTTGCATGTACAATATTTCTAGTCCAAAGTTTGTTTCCAGTTGCAGCTGAGTTTCAAACATCTGCAGAACCACCACAGTCAATTTGTATCGCACATGCACTGCCACTTCTAGAGATGCCTTTCCCTCCCTAACTGCCTGCCAAAGAATCCTGCGCGGTTTGCGATCCATCTTGAGAATATCAAATTCACCATCCACAAGAGGGCTTCCACAAGACGTGGAAGGGGGAGCATGGTAGCACAAGTGGCTAGCACTGTGGTATCACAGCGCCAGGGTCCCAGGTTCGATTCCCCGCTGGGTCACTGTTTGTGCGGAGTCTGCACGTTCTTCCCGTGTGTGCGTGGATTTCATCCGGGTGCTCCGGTTTCCTCCCACAGTCCAAAGACGTGCAGGTTAGGTGGATTGGCCATGCTAAATTGCCCTTAAGTGTCCAAAAAGGTTAGGATGGGTTATTGGGTAACAGGGATAGGGTGGAAGTGAGGGCTTAAGTAGGTCGGTGCAGACTCGATGGGTCGAATGGCCTCCTTCTGCACTGTATGTTCTATGCCCAGACACATCAGGAAAGATGGAGGTGAATATTGGGATTACTGGGATATGGTGGAGGCATGGCCGTGAGGGTGCTTTTTCCAAGTGTGTTGTTCCTTGTGTCTTAATAAAGCTCGTAGTCTCAAAGTTGGAGTAGATGTTTTATTGTGGTTTTCGTTCTGTCTTCAGAGCTTAACTGAAAGCTACCTCAAATGTTGCCTGCCTGTGTCTGTGTCTTGCTACCAGTTCACCCTTCCGTGAAGTGTGCCCTCACTTCCTGTCCCTCTGTATTTATAGCTCTCCCGTGCTCCCTCTAGTGCCTCTAGGAGGGGGCACAACACAAGGAGCACCACAGACTGGCCACTAAAGCGCCATGGAATAAGGAGGAGGGGGGAATAGAAACAGCCAGAGCAGACGATGGAGGTCCGGGAACAAGGCTGCAGAGGAAGAACTCAATAGCAGGGTCAAAAGGCCTCAGGTCAAAATGGGGAGCAAGCACAGGTCAAATTAACCCTGTACTTGGAAGAGCTCTAACCCCTGACCCACAGGCTGCTGAAGAGACAGTCACCAATGGCATTTCTCAACTGGGAGCCAACATTGGTCAGCTAGTACAAGGGAGATAGGTGAACAGGACTTGGTGCGAGTTAGCACACAGGCAGACATTTGAATGACAATGAAGGAACGGCAATATAGTTCCATGTCAAGATGATGTGGGATTTGAAAAAGAACTTGCAGCTGGTGGCATTCCCAGATATATGTTGCCCTTGTCCTCCTAGGTGGTAGAGGTTGTGGGTTTGTTGATGGCTAGGAAGAAATTTTATGGCAGGGCCCAGTGACTATGGTTTCCAGCTTCCCCGTATATCTGCTTAATCAGTACTAGATTTTTGACGAACAGTATGACAGTTTAGAAACAGTGGAGGGGTCAAAGGAATTGGTGAAATAGAGTTGAGTGTCATCAGTGTACATGTGGGAACTGAAGGCATGTTTTGGGACACTAAGGAGCAATTTAACATGGTCAACCCACCTAACCTGCACATCTTTGGACTGTGGAAAGAAACCGGAGCACCCGGAGGAAACCCACGCAGACACGGGGAGAATGTGCAAATTCCACAGTCACCCGAGGCTGGAACTGAACCCGGGTGCCTGCCGGTGTGAGGCGGCAGTGCATCAAATACATCGTCTTCGGCATCCAACAGAGAGACAAATTCAGAGTAGCTTTGGCTCTGGCATCACTGTAAGGTGCACAAGATGCTAAAGGGTACGGATAAAGTAGACGTGGAGCTGATGCTTCCTCTTGTGGGGCATTCTAAAACGAGAGGGCATAATCTTAGAATAAGAGGTAGCAGACTTGAGGACATGATGGGATCAGCCATCATCACAGAGGGCATTAGGCTCGGGAGGCTAAATTGTCTACTCCCACTCCTAGGTCATGTATTCTAGGGAGGAGACGCTCTGGCTAATTTCGCAAACCAGCTCTTGGTCTGTAACAGTGTAGGTAGGTGAGGAACATATCAGCTATGATTCTATGGGCTGAATGGACTGATTCTGCTCCTGTATCTTATGAACTTGGGTGTCCACTCAATCAAATTTAGTACCAGTTTCAGAATCATCTTTCCCTCCATCCATTAAACCAGAAATTCCATATTTTCTTAAAGATCTGATGGGTTTGTACATTAATGATACCTCACAATTTGATGATACCACACAAAACATCAAGCAGGTAGCATGCATATTTCCATTCTTTGTGAAGGTGTTTTTCCTCTGTCAACCCACCCATTCCATCCAGTGCAAACATGATCCTAGAATGACTTGCTGAAACACACACCCAAGGGTCCAATATGAACATTCAATCCCCTGCTATAACTACAGGGGCAGAGATAAGAAGCAATGGACTATGGCAAGTAGATAATGTGATATCCTTCCCACCCCCAACATTTAATTAGATTGGTTGCAAACCATAATGTTAACTTTTCAATATTGGAAATAGTTTAATATGCATATTTTAAATGATTTACACTTCAAAATCTATTTTTAAACATCGAGGGCTTCATGATGTTTCAGAAAATATTAGCGGTTATTAAACTACCTCCAAATAAGAAATAAGTGATAAACATTTATATTTATTCAAACTTCAGGTAAGCTTTCGTCTATTTTGTGTTTCTTTCAGAAATAAAAATGCAACAGCTTCACTTAATCTTTGATCATCTGTTTAATATTTTAAATGTCTATTTTTATTGAAATGTTGTATAATTAATTATTTAAAACATGCTTACGCAGCAGGATCGAGGCGAGGAGTATGGAAGCTGGGAGAAATGAGTCTGAGATCCAATATAGCCTTCTTTGCCTTCAATGCCATTTCCTTTCCAATACTTATTGTGCTCTTCGCCTCCAACACGAGCATTAGATTTTAATTTGGAGACCTTCACCTTCAACTGCTGCACATCTTGGTGGTAATGATACTCCTACAATGGTACTTGGAAAATTCCGGAAGACGGATCCAGTAATATAGGTTGAAGAATAATGCGATTTAGAAGGAAGCTTGCGATGCATTGGTGCTCTGATGGTATTGCTGCTCGTTTTTTTCAGTGGTAGCAGTAGCAGGGGAGGGAAACACTGAAGTTAAAACACACTCATGTTCCCATTACACTTTTAGTACAGCAACCTAACATTAGAACTATACTCAAGGACGTACATGGGCCTATGTCAGTTTTTCTTTTGGGTGGCACGGTAGCACAGTGGTTAGCATTGTTGCTTCACAGCTCTAGGGTTCGATTCCCGGCCTGGGTCACTGTCAGTGCGGAGTCTGCAGGTTCTCCCCGTGTCTGCGTGGGTTTCCTCCGGGTGCTCCGGTTTCCTCCCACAAGTCCCGAAAGACGTACTTGTTAGGTGAATTGGACATTCTGAATTCTCCCTCTGTGTACCCGAACAGGCGCCGGAGTGTGGCGACTAGGGGATTTTCACAGTAACTTTATTGCCGTATTAATGTAAGCCTACTTGTGACAATAATAAAGATTATTATTTTCTGAAGCTGCTGTTTTGCTAGTTTTCTGGCTCTGTATCTATGGATTCATCAATGCCAGTTTCAGAACCTGTAGGTTTAGTATCTCTCACCATTTGAAATTAATGCCAGAGATTAGAAACAGGTGGAGTGCAAATCTCTCCTGCTGAGCATAGGAACCACAAATATAGTTGTTTTTATAATGTAATTTCAGAAATCTGTACTAAAGAATGAAAATCTCGGAGCCCGACCATTCTGTGATTTCCAGATGCTGAACAGACTAATAAAATCTAACACAGACTGAAGAGAAAAACGATCCTGCCACACTCCACTTCCTGTGGACCTTATTGAAACTTACAAGATAGTGGACGTGGAGAGGATGTTTCCACTTGTAGGAAAAACTAGAAGCAGAGGACACCATCTCAGACTAAAGGGACGATCCTTTGAAACGGAGATGAGGAGGAATTTCTTCAGCCAGAGGCTGGTGAATCTGTGGAGCGCTTTGCCGCAGAAGGCTGTAGAGGCAAAATCACTGAGTGTCTTTAAGACAGAGATAGATAGGTTCTTAATTAATAAGGGGATCATGGGTTATGGAGAGAAGGCAGGAGAATGGGGATGAGAAAATATCAGCCATGATTAAATGGCGGAGCAGACTCGGTGAGCCGAGTTGCCTAATTCTGCTCCTCTGTTTTATGGTCTTATGGTCTGTTTAACATTAGTTTAGAAATTGAAGTTCCATAGAATACACCTTGACCCCCAACTATCAAATGTACGTCAGTGGGTAATTGAAATGCCTCAAATAAAAATATATATTTTTTTAAATGTATGTCAGTGAACATAGAACATACAGTGCAGGAAGCCATTCGGCCCATCGAGTCTGCACCGACCCACTTAAGCCCTCACTTCAACCTTATCCCCGTAACCCAATAACCCCTCCTAACCTTTTTGGACACCAAGGGCAATTTACCACGGCCAATCCACCTAACCTGCATGTCTTTGGACTGTGGAAGGAAACCGGAGCATCCGGAGGAAACCCTCGCAGACACGGGGAGAACGTGCAGACTCCACACAGTGACCCAGCGGGGAATCGAACCTGGGACCCTGGCGCTGTGAAGTGTCAGTGCTAACCACTATGCTACCGAGCTGCCAGTGGAGCTTCACACAAACAGAAGAAAGCCACTGGGATCTGTAAGCATCAAGATTACAAGATTAAACACTTTAATTGGTCTTTTTGGAAACACCAGATTCAGAATAAAACCCTTGCGATTGTGGTAGTTTTGTGCTTAATTATACCAGAAACTATCTCCTAACAGCAGACAGAAAGCTCCAAGCTTGAAAAGTTTTCCATTTGCGTGTCACTACAACATCACCCTTGGCCCCCGGTCTTTAAATATCCACCAATGGCTGAGCCAGATCACCCAGAAGCTAAGTCAGAGAGCAGCGAAGCAAGTTAGTATCTTTTATCTGCACTCAAGTCACTGAGTTGCAAGAGATGCCAAAAGTTGTTCAGCTCCTGCTGCCCATTTAAAAACGAATGCAGGGCACCACTTTCAGAAGAAATCAAAAGAGAGATTTTTTTTTAAATTCCCAGTAGTAAACTCGGGAAAATCCCCAACATAATTCACGACTGTTTTAAAATTATACAGTAATTTAAATTTACAGATACGTTCAGAACGGACTATGCAAAACCATAATCTGTGCACAGCACTTAAACCTCAGAGGAGAATAGCAGCCGGTAAACATGCTGCTGTCCAAATATAGAATACACAGCAAGGATGCATCAGCCTCAAGGTCAGGAGTTTACATCCCTAAGGTCAATTGTGACACTAAATTTAAAAATGTTTCGTTCACATTGCAAAAACAAATGATTTTCAAAATCACTCCTAACAATGAGAATACATAACATCCACATGTGCCATAATCAACACAAAGCACCCCAGAAAAAAAACTATCTGCCCAACCATTTTATAAATAAAATCACACTGTCATGCTTGTAAAATTCATGGATTGTTTCACAGGCCAGACTATACACTTTCAAACTTAAGTTACAAAATCAAAATACTGCAGATGCTAGAAATGGGAAATATAAAAGAGAAAATGCTGGAAACACATAGGTCAGGCAGCATTGTTCCTATAAAGTAACAAATGTTCTAAAGTCGGTAAACAACTCATGTGGACTGGTAGCAGGGTTAGAAAAATACTGTTCTCAAGGTAGAGAAAGCTCTAGGCTGGAAGAACGAAATGCACCGATAGACTAAATGACTATTATAGGTGTATTTAAATTCAGAGTACCCAATTCATTTTTTCCAATTAAGGGGCAATTTAGCGTGGCCAATCCACCTACCCTGCACATCTTTGGGTTGTGGGGTGAAACCCACGCAAACACGGGGAGAATGTGCAAACTCCACATGGACAGTGACCGAGAGCCGGGATTGAACCTGGGACCTCAGCACCGTGTGGCAGCAGTGCTAGCCACTGCGCCCCCGTGCTGCCCTTGCTTCCACTGCCTCTTGAGGAAGAGAGTTCCAGAGACTAGTGAGCAGAAAGAATTCTGCCTCACCAAAGTGGATGCCCACTTATTTTTAAACAGTGACCCCCTAGTTCTAGATTCTCCCACATGAGGAACCATCTGCTCCACGCGCAGCCGATCAAGACCTAGAACCGATGACCAACTCCTCCTCTTAGTTTTCTGATTAATAACTTGTTGCCTTGAATCGGAATCCTTCCACAGGTGAATAATTTTCTTGGATCATCTGGCTCATTGTCTGATGTTTCATCCTGAACCGTTTGCCCAGCTGTTTTTCGGTGGTGGTTTGCCACTGTCTTCTACTCTCAGGGGCAGGGTGAGGGGGCAGGGTGAGGGGGCAGGGTGAGGGGGCAGACCCAAGTCTACCTCAGTTGGAAAGGGAACAAACCCACCTGACACATTCCTGAACCACACACTAGCCATCTAGAGAACTGAGTTAACCAGCCCCTTAAAAGTATTCTATTATGTTATAGGATAAGACACATTAGAAAATTGCAAATTCAGTGCAGGGGAAGGTATTTTTGAAATTGTATTCTTTACGTAGTTTTGTCAGCAAGGTGAAGGACAATGTTGGGGAGGTGAAGGTGAAGGACAATGTTGGGGAGGAGATGGTGAAGGACAATGTTGGGGAGGTGAAGGTGAAGGACAATGTTGGGGAGGAGATGGTGAAGGACAATGTTGGGGAGGAGATGGTGAAGGACAATGTTGGGGAGGAGAAGGTGAAGATCAATGTTGGGGAGGAGATGGTGAAGGACAATGTTGGGGAGGAGATGGTGAAGGACAATGTTGGGGAGGAGAAGGTGAAGGACAATGTTGGGGAGGAGATGGTGAAGGACAATGTTGGGGAGGAGAAGGGGGAGGACAATGTTGGGGAGGCGAAGGACAATGTTGGGGAGGTGAAGGTGAAGGACAATGTTGGGGAGGAGAAGGGGGAGGACAATGTTGGGGAGGAGGAGGACAATGTTGGGGAGGAGAAGGTGAAGGACAATGTTGGGGAGGAGAAGGTGAAGGACAAGGTTGGGGAGGAGAAGGTGAAGGACAATGTTGGGGAGGAGATGGTGAAGGACAATGTTGGGGAGGAGAAGGGGGAGGACAATGTTGGGGAGGAGGAGGACAATGTTGGGGAGGAGAAGGTGAAGGACAATGTTGGGGAGGAGAAGGTGAAGGACAAGGTTGGGGAGGAGAAGGTGAAGGACAATGTTGGGGAGGAGATGGTGAAGGACAATGTTGGGGAGGAGACGGTGAAGGACAATGTTGGGGAGGAGACGGTAAAGGACAATGTTGGGGGGAGGAGGTGAAGGACAATGTTGGGGAGGAGAAGGTGAAGGACAATGTTGGGGAGGAGAAGGGGGAGGACAATGTTGGGGAGGAGGAGGACAATGTTGGGGAGGAGAAGGTGAAGGACAAGGTTGGGGAGGACATGGTGAAGGACAATGTTGGGGAGGAGATGGTGAAGGACAATGTTGGGGAGGAGACGGTGAAGGACAATGTTGGGGAGGAGACGGTGAAGGACAATGTTGGGGAGGAGACGGTAAAGGACAATGTTGGGGAGGAGAAGGTGAAGGACAATGTTGGGGAGGAGAAGGTGAAGGACAACGTTGGGGAGGAGAAGGATAATGTTGGGGAGGAGATGGTGAAGGACAATGTTGGGGAGGGGAAGGTGAAGGACAATGTTGGGGAGGAGAAGGGGAAGGACAATGTTGGGGAGGAGATGGTGAAGGACAATGTTGGGGAGGAGAAGGACAATGTTGGAGGAGAAGGTGAAGGACAACGTTGGGGAGGAGAAGGTGAAGGACAATGTTGGGGAGGTGAAGGACAATGTTGGGGAGGTGAAGGACAATGTCGGGGAGGAGAAGGTGAAGGACAATGTTGGGGAGGAGAAGGGGGAGGACAATGTTGGGAAGGTGAAGGACAATGTTGGGGAGGAGAAGGACAATGTTGGGGAGGAGAAGGGGGAGGACAATGTTGGGGAGGAGATGGTGAAGGACAATGTTGGGGAGGAGAAGGACAATGTTGGGGAGGAGAAGGGGGAGGACAATGTTGGGGAGGTGAAGGTGAAGGACAATGTTGGGGAGGAGAAGGTGAAGGACAATGTTGGGGAGGAGAAGGGGGAGGACAATGTTGGGGAGGAGATGGTGAAGGACAATGTTGGTGAAGTGAAGGTGAAGGACAATGTTGGGGAGGAGAAGGGGAGGACAATGTTGGGGAGGAGATGGTGAAGGACAATGTTGGGGAGGAGATGGTGAAGTACAATGTTGGGGAGGAGATGGTGAAGGACAATGTTGGGGAGGAGAAGGTGAAGGACAATGTTGGGGAGGAGAAGGGGGAGGACAATGTTGGGGAGGGGAAGGACAATGTTGGGGAGGAGAAGGGGGAGGACAATGTTGGGGTGGAGATGGTGAAGGACAATGTTGGGGAGGGGAAGGGGGAGGACAATGTTGGGGAGGAGATGGTGAAGGACAATGTTGGGGAGGAGAAGGTGAAGGACAATGTTGGGGAGGAGAAGGGGGAGGACAATGTTGGGGAGGAGAAGGGGGAGGACAATGTTGGGGAGGAGAAGGACAATGTTGGGGAGGAGAAGGTGAAGGATAATGTTGGGGAGGAGATGGTGAAGGACAATGTTGGGGAGGAGAAGGGGGAGGACAATGTTGGGGAGGAGAAGGTGAAGGACAATGTTGGGGAGGAGACGGTGAAGGACAATGTTGGGGAGGTGAAGGTGAAGGACAATGTTGGTGAGGAGAAGGTGAAGGACAATGTTGGGGAGGTGAAGGTGAAGGACAATGTTGGGGAGGAGATGGTGAAGGACAATGTTGGGGAGGAGAAGGTGAAGGACAATGTTGGGGAGGAGAAGGTGAAGGACAATGTTGGGGAGGAGGAGGACAATGTTGGGGAGGAGGAGGTCAATGTTGGGGAGGAGAAGGGGAAGGACAATGTTGGGGAGGAGATGGTGAAGGACAATGTTGGGGAGGAGATGGTGAAGAACAATGTTGGGGAGGACAATGTTGGGGAGGAGAAGGTGAAGGACAATGTTGGGGAGGAGAAGGGGAAGGACAATGTTGGGGAGGAGATGGTGAAGGACAATGTTGGGGAGGAGAAGGACATCTCACCACGCTGCGATGGGATCACTGCAACGGGAGCGGGCCGGGTTTCTCACCACGCTGCGATGGGATCCCGATCACTGCAACGGGAGCGGGCCGGGTTTCTCACCACGCTGCGATGGGATCACTGCAACGGGAGCGGGCCGGGTTTCTCACCACGCTGCGATGGGATCCCGGTCACTGCAACGGGAGCGGGCCGGGTTTCTCACCACGCTGCGATGAGATCCCAATCACTGCAACGGGAGCGGGCCGGGTTTCTCACCACGCTGCGATGGGATCCCGATCACTGCAACGGGAGCGGGCCGGGTTTCTCACCACGCTGCGATGGGATCCCGGTCACTGCAACGGGAGCGGGCCGGGTTTCTCACCACGCTGCGATGGGATCCCGATCACTGCAACGGGAGCGGGCCGGGTTTCTCACCACGCTGCGATGGGATCACTGCAACGGGAGCGGGCCGGGTTTCTCACCACGCTGCGATGGGATCACTGCAACGGGAGCGGGCCGGGTTTCTCACCACGCTGCGATGGGATCCCGATCACTGCAACGGGAGCGGGCCGGGTTTCTCACCACGCTGCGATGGGATCCCGATCACTGCAACGGGAGCGGGCCGGGTTTCTCACCACGCTGCGATGGGATCCCGATCACTGCAACGGGAGCGGGCCGGGTTTCTCACCACGCTGCGATGGGATCACTGCAACGGGAGCGGGTCGGGTTTCTCACCACGCTGCGATGGGATCCCGGTCACTGCAACGGGAGCGGGCCGGGTTTCTCACCACGCTGCGATGGGATCACTGCAACGGGAGCGGGCCGGG
This sequence comes from Scyliorhinus canicula, assembly GCF_902713615.1. Lineage (NCBI taxonomy): Eukaryota > Metazoa > Chordata > Chondrichthyes > Carcharhiniformes > Scyliorhinidae > Scyliorhinus > Scyliorhinus canicula. Next base: position 1,337,558 of record NC_052168.1, on the reverse strand, counting down.
TTTCTCACCACGCTGCGATGGGATCCCGATCACTGCAACGGGAGCGGGCCGGGTTTCTCACCACGCTGCGATGGGATCCCGATCACTGCAACGGGAGCGGGCCGGGTTTCTCACCACGCTGCGATGGGATCACTGCAACGGGAGCGGGTCGGGTTTCTCACCACGCTGCGATGGGATCCCGATCACTGCAACGGGAGCGGGCCGGGTTTCTCACCACGCTGCGATGGGATCACTGCAACGGGAGCGGGCCGGGTTTCTCACCACGCTGCGATGGGATCACTGCAACGGGAGCGGGCCGGGTTTCTCACCACGCTGCGATGGGATCCCGATCACTGCAACGGGAGCGGGCCGGGTTTCTCACCACGCTGCGATGGGATCACTGCAACGGGAGCGGGTCGGGTTTCTCACCACGCTGCGATGGGATCCCGATCACTGCAACGGGAGCGGGCCGGGTTTCTCACCACGCTGCGATGGGATCACTGCAACGGGAGCGGGCCGGGTTTCTCACCACGCTGCGATGGGATCCCGGTCACTGCAACGGGAGCGGGCCGGGTTTCTCACCACGCTGCGATGGGATCCCGATCACGGGGGGGGGGGGGGGGGGGGGGGGGGGGGGGGGGGGGCGGAGGCGGGGGGGGGGGCGAGGCGGAGGGGACGGAGAGGGGCGGGGCGCGGAGGGGGCCGCCCAAGGGGAGGGCGGCCACCGCGCATGCGCTGGTTGGCACCGGCCCAACTGCGCATGCGCGGGACCCGAGTCTCTGGCGCCCCCTAGCACATGGCGCCCCGGGCGACTGCCCGAGTTGCCGGTGCCTTGGGCCGGCCCTGTGAACATGTGGCATAGGCAGATTCATCATGGCTTTCAGATGGAAATTGGACAATTATCAGAAATTGCAATGCTATGTGGAAATCAGGGAGCGGAACTAGACAAGCTGCTCTTGTAGAGCCAGCATGTACATGATGGGCCAAATGGCCTCTTTCTGTGCTGCAACCATTCTCTGACTCTATGTGGTCTCGTGGATTAATTTTGGTCAGTGTAGGAGAGCAGCAATTTCCATATCATTCCCTCACTATATTGTTCTTGGGGTTGCCACAGGTATTTGCTCAGTCAATTGTCAGAACGATCACAGCGTAGTATAATTTTGAGACCGAATTGCAGGTAACACCGTGCATCCAGGTGTTGAGCACCATTTTCACCTCATTTTGAATATAGCAACAGAATGTATCACCTGTTTTAAATTCTGAAATGCTCATGTGCAGTTTCTAACCGCGTGGTTAGCTCCACCTGCAGGATAGTGACTGCTGCAAACCAGCTTTTAAATACCATAGACTTAAAATGGACTCAGCACGCCATAACGTTCAACCCACTGTGTTGGATTATTAGGCCCCAATCTCCATACCCCCAGCCCCATCCCCTCCCCCATCCGCCAGCCCCACCCCCATCCCTCATCTCCATCCCCCAGCCCCATCTCCATCCCCCACCCCCCTCCCCTAGCCCCATTCCCCAGTCGTATCTCCGTTGCCCCATTCCCCAGCCCTATCTCTGTTGCCCCAGTCCCCAGCCCTATCTCCACTGCCCCCATTCCCCAGTCCTATCTCCGTTGCCCCATTCCCCAGTCCTATCTCCATTGCCCCATTCCCCAGTCCTATCTCCTTTGCCCCATTCCCCAGCCCTATCTCTGTTGCCCCAGTCCCCAGCCCTATCTCCACTGCCCCCATTCCCCAGTCCTATCTCCGTTGCCCCATTCCCCAGTCCTATCTCCATTGCCCCATTCCCCAGTCCTATCTCCTTTGCCCGATTCCCCAGCCCTATCTCCATTGCCCAATTCCCCAGCCCTATCTCCATTGCCCCATTCCCCAGCCCTATCTCCATTGCCCCATTCACCAGTCCTATCTCCATTGCCCCATTCCCCAGTCCTATCTCTGTGGCCCCATTCCCCAGTCCTATCTCTGTGGCCCATTCCTCAGCCCTATCTCCATTGCCCCATTCCTCAGCCCTATCTCCATTGCCCCATTCCCCAGCCCTATCTCCATTGCCCAATTCCCCAGCCCTATCTCCGTTGCCCCATTCCCCAGCCCAATATCCGTTGCCCCATTCCCCAGCCCTATCTCCATTGCCCAATTCCCCAGCCCAATATCCGTTGCCCCATTCCCCAGCCCTATCTCCATTGCCCCATTCCCCAGCCCTATCTCCATTGCCCCATTCCCCAGTCCTATCTCTGTGGCCTATTCCCCAGCCCTATCTCTGTGGCCCATTCCCAGCCCTATCTCCATTGCCCCATTCCCCAGTCCTATCTCTGTGGCCCATTCCCCAGCCCTATCTCCATTGCCCCATTCCCCAGTCCTATCTCCGTTGCTCCATTCCCCAGCCCTATCTCCATTGCCCCATTCCCCAGTCCTATCTCCGTTGCCCCATTCCCCAGTCCTATCTCCGTTGCTCCATTCCCCAGCCCTATCTCCATTGCCCCATTCCCCAGCCCTATCTCCGTTGCCCCATTCCCCAGCCCAATATCCGTTGCCCCATTCCCCAGTCCTATCTCCGTTGCCCCATTCCCCAGCCCTATCTCCGTTGCTCCATTCCCCAGTCCTATCTCCGTTGCCCCATTCCCCAGTCCTATCTCCGTTGCCCCATTCCCCAGCCCTATCTCCGTTGCTCCATTCCCCAGCCCTATCTCCGTTGCCCCATTCCCCAGCCCTATCTCCATTGCCCCAATCCCCAGCCCTATCTCCATTGCCCCATTCCCCAGTCCTATCTCCGTTGCCCCATTCCCCAGTCCTATCTCTGTGGCCCTATTCCCCAGCCCTATCTCCGTTGCCCCATTCCCCAGCCCTCTATAGAATAATGTTAGGAAATGCTTTCTAAATTAAAGCAAATTCATGTGATATGGTTACTTGTAAAAAAAAAATGACAGATAGAAAAATCATTTTCATTTGTGCATTGTAATTTTTTAGCAAGCACGTGCAAGGAAATGTGACGGTAATAACAGCCAATCACATTATCCTACGGGTTAGATAGTTTAAGTTCATACACCACCCTCCCTAACTTAAGATATCCCAGTAGAGTACAGACTTGTGGCGCTATTTTGACATTGTGCAACCACCTGACATGTGGTACAGTGCACACTAACAGGCCTGCTCTTACCAAAATGTGAATAAAGTGCACAACTGAAGTTGTGTGGATTCTAGCCAATCCAGCTTTAATTATAAGATAATTAAAATACCATGTGTTACCAGACTCCAAACTCATGAACCTTTCATATCAGTTTTTGTATTTAACATTTTAAGTATGCATAATTCAAGTATATACTCTTGCCCCCTTCCCCCCAAACAAGTGTACACTGAACTTTCTTTTTATAAATTTAGTATGCCCAATTTATTTTTTCCAATTAAGGGGCAATTTAGCGTGGCCAATCCACCTACCTTGCACATCTTTGGGTTGTGGGGGCGAAACCTACGCAAACACGGGGAGAATGTGCAAACTCCACACGGACAGTGAGCCAGAGCCGGGATTGAACCTGGGACCTCAGCGCAGTGAGGCTGCAAGGCTAACCCATTGCACCACCGTGCTGCCCTGTGTACACTGAACTTTGATTGGTACTTCCAATAACACCAATTCACGCAGTTGCAAAAACTACTTGATACATCTGCCATCACTATGTGTGATCAGAAACCGCGTTTTCTTTTCCCACAGCAGCACAATGGTTGGTTACGTATCAGACATACATTCTTTGAACATTTCAGTTCCGTCATGCAATAAGACTTCGCAACAACCTTCAAACTTGTGACTAAATCCAATAGACCACCAGCACCATCGAATGGAAGATAACTTTCTTGGTCAGAATTTAGGCTAACACGACGAGCATGTTGTACTGATGATGGTTCTCACTGACTCGTCGCTCATGTCTTTCAAGTTTAGAGGATTTATACAGCCACCTCCAAACTCCAGTCCGAGTCTTGACTGATTTGTTAGCCTAGATACACACTTCGGCTAATTTTACAACAATTTTTTTTAAATTCACATGAAAATCGCTTATTGTCACGAGTAGGCTTCAATGAAGTTACTGTGAAAAGCCCCTAGTCGCCACATTCCGGCGCCTGTTCGGAGAGGCTGGTACGGGAATACACACAATTAGCCGCAGGATATATAAATGATTAGGAAACAATTTGTATTTACATTTTTTCCTCCCTTATCATTTGGACACAATCTGCATTTTCCCTACTGTCTTGAGATTTGTATTTAGGGCCGAGAAACACAGGTGTTGCCGATTGGTCTAAGGGTTCAAATCCATCTGCCATTGACCTATTTACACGGGGGATACATGAGCAAACTCTCAAAAACATCCATAATCATCAAGGTTTCAGTGTTCGAACAAAACGCAATTTAATGTTTCAACATGACATTTATGACTTTTTAAAAAAATCAGCAACTGGAGCCAAGAGATAGCGTCTATATACAGAAGTGAAATGTAAGTACATAATATTTCCAGAGGTTAATGAAAAGAGATAAGTATGGTCCTTAAGATAAAGTTAAGATAAAGTATGCATTTCACATCCTTTCGCATGTCAGCAACCTTATGAACAACCCAAGTATGAAATTCAACAGGCAGCAATTCATTTCAGCCATGATTGAATGGTGGAGCAGACTGGATGGGCCGAGTGGCCTAATTCTGCTGCTATGTCTTATATTTTGTTTCATTTCATCCAGTGTGCTCAACGCAATTTCGAAAGGGTACTGATCACTTCAATGCACTTGTTCAAATGCTGCTTTCCTCTGAGATCAATGTATCAGAGAATTGAGACAGGGAAGGAGAAAAACTTTAAATAGGTTTTAACAATAAAATCTCACTATGAGAAAAACTTTAAATAGGTTTTAACAATAAAATCTCACTATCTTGGTCCATTTCAAAACAAAATTCCCCAAAGACTCAGTAAAGGCAGCAAATAAATACATTACAGGTACCGGATGGTTTCAAGCTCGATACCAGGTCTGTGCTGAATTAGAAAATGAAAAAAATGAAATGAAAATCGCTTATTGGGGCTGTTTAGCTCACTGGGCTAAATCACTGGCTTTGAAAGCAGACCAAGCAGGCCAGCAGCACGGTTCAATTCCCGTAACAGCCTCCCTGAACAGGCGCCGGAATGTGGCGACTAGGGGCTTTTCACAGTAACTTCATTCGAGTCTGCTCGTGACAATAAGCGATTTTCATTTAATTTCATTTTTCATTTCATTATTGTCACAAGTAGGCTTCAAATGAAGTTACTGTGAAAAGCCCCTAGTCGCCACATTCCAGCACCTGTTCAGGGTGGCTGGTACGGGAATTGAACCGTGCTACTGGCCTGCCTTGGTCTGCAGTAAAAGTCAGCTATTTAGCCCTGTGCTAAACCAGCCCCTGGTCGGTGTGATCTTCAATTGTCTCTAGCACTTCTGGGCTGAGACAGGTTGAGGATGAACATCAGGTCTCTCTTCCTCATTATGTAACGTTAGTTAAGAGTCTCATCTGCATGGAGGAACAAGGTAACCCATTCTTCCAACACTGTCCAGCACATCACAGTATATTGATTTTTATAATTCCTGCCAAAAATAGAAAGCCTCAATGCTGTGACATTCACAATAGGTCATGAACATTCTATGGGGCACCAACACATTGTTATGTAAGAGATTACAGGAAGCTGGGTTGAGTTAACAGTAACACATCATTTCCTCCAAGTGTACTGTTGAATGGACAGTTTATTTTCTCTGGTCAAAGTATACATTTCCTTCCAATTACAGAGCTGGACAATATCTAGCAGTGCAGGGTAACACCCATTTGATGGAACGCACTGAAGGGAGGTGACAAGTGGAGGAAAGAAAAGGAAAGGATTAAAAAACAGAGTCAAAGTTCCTCCTGATCAGCATCACACAGAGGTTTGAAAACACATCATTAGCTTATTAATTTGGTCGGAACCTGACAAGTCTATAAAACAACTTTCATTTCTATGCCACCTTTAATTAATGCAGCAAAACTGGAAAACCTCAGGGCAGACGGTGGCGCAGTGGTTAGCACTGCTGCCTCACGGCGCTGAGGTCCCAGGTTCCATCCTGGCCCCGGGTCACTGTCCGTGTGGAGTTTGCACATTCTCCCCGTGTCTGCGTGGGTTTCACCCCCACAACCCAAAGATGTGCAGGGTAGGTGGATTGGCCACGCTAAATTGCCCCTTAATTGGATAAAATGAATTGGGTACTCTAAATTTATTTTTTAAAAAGAGAAAAAGAACTGGAAAACCTCAATCAAAATTAATTAAAAGTGGTGCATTATTAATTTGAAATGAAAGTTGGAAAAGTAAATGTGGAAAATCCAAATTGAAAACAAATACTGGATCTATACTGACCAATCAGCACTTGTGGAAAGAGAGAAGAGGTTATGTTTGGGTTTTTAAAACCCTTTGTCAATGCTGATTGAACAAGGATAGATTTCCAGCAATGCTGCAAATCTTAGCTGTACACCACATTCAAAGCCTGCAGATGGAGCCAATTTAATACTCAACTGTATAACCCAACTGTTACATTCTCAAATTACTTTGTACCCCAGCCCAACCCAAACCCCAGCATTATCATCATTGAATTTACAGTGCAGAAGGAGGCCATTCGGCCCATCGAGTCTGCACCGGCTCTTGTAAAAAGCACCCTACCCAAGGTCAACACCTCCACCCTATCCCCATAACCCAGTAACCCCATCCAACACTAAGGACAATTTTGGACACTAAGGGCAATTTAGCATGGCCAATCCACCTAACCTGCACATCTTTGTGACTGTGGGAGGAAACCCACGCACACACGGGGAGGATGTGCAGACTCCGCACAGACAGTAACCCAAGCCGGAATCGAACCTAGGACCCTGGAGCTGTTATAATCATGCTCTTTTAAGGATGATATCCAGTCAAACACTGCAAACTTAACGCATTTATCCCAGGGAAATGGAACCACAGAAACCTATTTGTTGGTCACCATTTGCACTTTGAGCATAACCTATTTAATTAAACCTATGAGAATACTGTATACACTATTTCAAATTCTTAAATGAAGTGTTACTGCATATAACGAGTTCAGACAAAAGGCTTTAAACTGAATAGTGGGAGCAATGGGTCACGTTGAGGGAAGATGTAGTAAATTATAGGGAAAGGACAAAGCAAGGCAACAATAAGTGTGTTGATAATCAGAACATGGAGGAAGGGACAGATCATACAAACTTAAGAGTGCAACTACAGATCAGGCCAGAGTTTGCAAAAATATTAAGACAGAACTAAAGACTGGGCGGGATTCTCTATTCCCCAGCCGCTTGTTTCTCGACAGCGCACTGCTCACTGCGGCTGGATTCTTTACTCCCGCCGCTTGTCAATAGGATCTCCCACTGAAGCCACCCCATGGCATTAGGAAAATAGCCATTAGAGACGGGACTACACGGGGGCCAGTACTGGGACCTGAACATTCGAGGGCACTGGATATTTTGTAAAGGACAGGCAGCTAGGAAAAGGTGGTGAAGTATCTCTGTTAATTACAGATGACAATTAATACAGTAGTAAGCGATAACCTTACTTCTAACGATAAGATGTAGAATCAGTTTGGGTAGGGCTAAGAAATAGGCAAAGGTACAAAGTCAATTGTGGGAGTAGTTTATAGGTCTCCTAACAGCAGTGAAGCCGTAGTATTGGGGTGGACAGGAATAAACAAATGGGGGCTTGTAAGAAATCAAGGGTGATATTAATTTATATATAATTTGGACAAATTAGATTGGCAAATGGATCCTGGAAAAATAATTCATGAGTGTTTTTAGGACAGTTTCTTAGATTGGCACGTTTCAGAACCAACCAGAAAGCAGGCTACTCAAAAATAAAAATAAAAAACTGCGGATGCTGGAAATCTGATATAAAAACAGAAAATGCAGGATAAAGTCAGCGGGTCTGGCAGCGTCTGTGGAGAGAGAAACAGGGGGAACGTTTCAACTCCATTTGACTCTTTAGAGCGGACTATCCTGGTAGTGTGAACAAGGCAGTCTTATTTCATTACCTCAGAGCAAAGGAACCTCGAGGTACCAACGAACATAACATAATTGAATTTCACATTCAATTTGAGGTGGAAAGAGTGGATCCAGAAATACTTGTAAATCAAGAGGTGAAAGGGAGTGAGGAATAATCACCTGAGAGAGAAACTATTAGAACTAAAGGCTGACAAGTTCCCAGGACCAAATGGACATCATCAGAAGGTCTCAAAAGAGGTAGTGCATGAGATAGCAGATGCATTGGCTGTAATTTTTCAAATTTCCCGAGTGGAAAGGTCTCATCAGATGGCAAAATAGGGAGACAAAGTCCAAAACTACAGGCAGTTTAGCCTAACATTTGCCATAGGGAGAATGCTAGAATCTATTATTAAAGGGGTTATAGCAGGGCACTTCGAAAATCTTAAATGCAATCATGTACAGTCAACGTAGCTTTGTGAAAGCAAATCATATTTGATCATTTATTAGAGTTCTCTGAGAAAGTAACAAGTAATGTTGCTAAGGGGAACCTGTAGATGTGGTGTGTTTGGATTTCCAAAAGGCGTTGGTTGATAAGTTGTCACATTAAAAGTTACACAAAATAAGAGCTGATGGTTAGGGGGTAACATATAATCATGGAGAGCGACCAGATTAGCTAACAGGAAGCAGAGTAGAGATAAATGGGTCATTTTCAGGTTGGTTAGTTGTTAACTAGTGGAATACCATAGGGATCAGTGTTGGGACTTCGACAATTTACAATCTGCATAAATGACTTGCAAGAAGGGCTGAATGTATGGTTGCTACATTTACCGATGACACAGAGATAGGTCGGAAAGTAAACTGTGATGAGGGCATGAAGAGTCTACACAGGGATTTAGATAGGTTAGGGGAGTGGGCAAAAAATTTGGCAAATGGAGTATAATGTAGGAAAATGGAATGTTGTTGATTATTGCAAGGGGAATTAAATATCAAAATGGGGAAGTTTTGCTACAATTGTACGGAGCGTTAGTGAGACCATATCCAAGCACTGCATCCAGTTTTGGCCCCCTTGTTTCTGACTGCAGGTGAGCTAGGGGACGGTAACTGCGTGGACATGAATGGACGGCTACTAGAGGAGGTACGGTCACCACTGGACGACATACAAGAGAAGTGGGAGGAAGAGTTAGGCACAGGCGCAGAGATAGGCGGAGGACTCTGGATCGAAGCATTGCATAGGGCAAACTCCAGCTCCACATGCACACTGCTGTGCCTAATGCAGCTAAAGGTGGTGCACAGGGCTCACTTAGCCAGAACACGAACGGGCTGGTTCTTCCCGGAGGTGAAGACAAATGTGAACGGTGCAACGGCACGGCCAACCACACCCGCATGTTCTGTCTTGCCCCAGACTCATTGGGTACTGCAGAGCCTTCTTCGAGGCCATGTCCAAGGTTGTGGGAGTGAGGGTGGAGCGATGCCCATGAATGGCTGTCTTTGGGATTTCGGAGCAGCCAGAGCTCTTTAAAGGGAGAGGGGCGGAAGCCCTAACCTTTCCCTCTCATCACCTGCCGAAGACTGGTGCTCGGCTAGTGATCAGCAGCGCCACCCCAACACCGCCCTCTGGCTGTCCGACAGGGGGGTGGGGGAGATGAAGACACCCAGGCAGGGCAAACATGGGGCAAGCAGGACAAGGGAGCCTGAAGGGACAATATACGAGGGTACACATGGGAGCAACCACACCGCCAAACAGCCCCCCCCTTTCCCAGTGTGTTCTAGTACCAGGGGTAGTAGGGACATGAGCAAGACAGTACGGTTGCAGCAACCAGCTTTCGGGGCCCCATCCCTGTACAGAGTTCCTTTGCGCGAGTGTATAAAGGTTTGTTTGTCCTTCTGTATGCCATCTTGTAGATTCCCATTTTTCTTTTTTTTCTCCTCTTCTTTTTCATTTTTTAAATTCAGTGTGTGTTATCTAGAGCCAATGTTACTGTAAAAAACTGTAAAACCAATACAAGTATATTTCTTTAAAATATTGTTGGGCTGAGAGTTTAAAAAAAATAAATTTAGAGTACCCAATTCATTTTTTCCAATTAAGGAGCAATTTAGCGTGGCCAATCCACCTACCCAGCACATCTTTGGATTGTGGGGGCGAAACCCACGCAAACATGGGGAGAAAGTGCTAACTCCACACGGACAGTGATCCAGAGCCGGGATTGAACCTGTGACCTCAGCGCCGTGAGACAGCAGTGCTACCACTGCGCCACCGTGCTGCCCGGTTGGGCCGAGAGTTTAATTGCCACTTATGGATATTGCAGATCATTGCTAAACTACAGAATCCCTACAGGGCATAAAGAGGCCATTTGGCCCATCAAGTCTACACCGACCCTCTGAAAGAACACCCTGCACAGGCCCACCACCACCTGCCCTATCCACATAACCCCACCTAACCTGCATATCTCTTAGACACCAAGAGGAACTTTAGCACGGCCAATCCACCTAACCTGCACATCTTTGGACTGTGGGAGGAAACCGGAGCACCCGGAGGAAACCCACGCAGACAAGAGGAGAACTTGCAAACTCCACATAGACAGTCACTCACGGTCGAAATTGAACTTGGATCCCTGGCGCTGTGATGCAGCAGTGTTAACCACTGTGCCATCGTGCCACCATTCAGATTTCAGTGTTCGGTTACATGTGACCATACAAAGTACTAAAGTGCCCTCTGCCTTCGCTGAAAATGCAGTTAATTTTTTCCATCTTTGAACTGATGGAAATTAAAGCCATTCTGACACATTGAACTTCTTACAAAAGTGAAATTATCAAATTGTTTCCAACCACTCAACCAATCTAAACTTATTGAGAGTTACTTATTTCAACCCTTAATTTTATTCAAGTCTTGTGTTTAAGAAATTTGTTCTTGGGATGTGGGAGACTGAAAATGTTCTATTTATTGCCTATTCCCGGATGCCAAGGAGATAGTTGTCCGCCTGCTTCATGTATTGCTGTAGTCCTTGGGCAGATGGCATTGATCAAGGTGAAGGGGAAATGGCTGAACTTTCTCTTGTTCAAAATGGTCATCGGCCACCTGGTATGTTGTCTGTCACTTACCAGCACGAACACTGACGTTATTCAAGTCCCGCTGTTGGCCGGCACTGCTGCTTAAATATCAGGCCTTGTGGAATGGAACTGAAATCTCACAAAGACACCCAGTCATTATCACTGCTTCTGTCCCTTTGAGACACTCGTGACACAGAAAGAGGTTCACGTACAATACCCCTGAAATATGGCACTTCTTTCATTTTAATACATAATAAGATATCACAAACAGCAATGGACGCACTGACCAGTTAAGCTATTCTTTGGTGATGTTGGTTGGGTTAGGGTTAGAAAGTACTAACCGGGTTAGGGTTAGAAAGTACTAACCGGGTTAGGGTTTGAAAGTACTAACCGGGTTAGGGTTTGAAAGTACTAACCGGGTTAGGGTTTGAAAGTACTAACCAGGTTAGGGTTTGAAAGTACTAACCGGGTTAGGGTTTGAAAGTACTAACCGGGTTAGGGTTAGGGTTTGAAAGTACTAACTGGGTTAGGGTTAGAAAGTACTAACCAGGTTAGGGTTTGAAAGTACTAACTGGGTTAGGGTTTGAAAGTACTAACCGTGTTAGGGATAAGGTTTGAAAGTACTAACCGGGTTAGGGTTAGGGTTTAAAGTACTAACTGGGTTAGGGTTTGAAAGTACTAACCGGGTTAGGGTTTGAAAGTACTAACCGGGTTAGGGTTTGAAAGTACTAACCGGGTTAGGGTTAGGGTTTGAAAGTACTAACCGGGTTAGGGTTAGGGTTTGAAAGTACTAACTGGGTTAGGGTTTGAAAGTACTAACTGGGTTAGGGTTTGAAAGTACTAACTGGGTTAGGGTTAGGGTTTGAAAGTACTAACTGGGTTAGGGTTTGAAAGTACTAACCGGGTTAGGGTTAGGGTTTGAAAGTACTAACCGGGTTAGGGTTAGGGTTTGAAAGTACTAACTGGGTTAGGGTTTGAAAGTACTAAGCGGGTTAAGGCTTGAAAGTACTCACCGGGAGAACTCCCTGCTGACAGCTTTCCGACTGCAATTCATTGATACAGCCGGAAAGCATCTGCAAGGGCATTGGACAGATACCTAGAAGTGGGAAAATGTGCAGAGCTTTGGGGAAAGAGTAACGCTGTGCTAAATATCGGTTTGCACTTTCAAACAGCTTGCACACGCACAATCGGTCAACTGACTTGCTTTGGTGCCATATTATTTCATGATTCATTGATTAGGTTCAATAGTAAATATCTCGGTCAAGCGCTACAGATTGTAACCATCGAGGCTCAACATGAAGAATAACCATTTGGACCAAGAACCAACATGTCTCAGAGCTCAAGGAACTGGAACTCAACATTAGTCTGAAAGCAGTTTTCTTTTAAACAAAAAATTGTATCCAACAACCTCGCACTCCTGCTACCCCACAAGGTGCTCCACTCAAACCCACCAACGAATAGCACAGGAAAACTACAGGCATACATCACACAACACAGTTACTGAGTGAGCAACACAGGAGCCACTAGAGTTAAGAATCATTCTGAACATTTGAATGAGAGCTTCTTTGAAAGTCAAACCTGTACCCAGCCAGGAATTATAACAAGGAGACAAGTTGACACTGCCGCCAACACTCTGGAGTTAGTGGAATTCTACAGTCTATAAGTTGAAATTTTCCATGAGATTCCCAAGTTCTTAAACTCTAACAAGTTTCAAAACTGGCTGATAAATCACTTGGCTACCCTCGGTTAGCACTTCAAGCATAAATTCTTTATGGAAACAGATATATGAAAGCGTTAAGAGCCCATAGAACCGATCAAAACAAAGAAGGGAGCTGGCCTTCTTTCAGACTTGCAGCAGTGTTTCATTTTAGTTCTTTCAACAAAGAACGTAAATATTAATGGACAAAGAACTGCTCTTCTAATTATATTGTGAAAGCGGCACTCAATTTGAAAGCAGTTCTATTGTCCTGAACATAGTTAGATATTGGGACAGCATCTGGCAAACTGGCACAAATAACAGGTCGTTAAGTAATTGGCAGGTATGGAAAGGTGATACTTGGGAAGTAATGATGTACTGTAATTTAATCAGTCTTTTAAAAATATATAATCCACTAATTGAAAACCCATTAGTGCCAGGCATGGCAACAAGAAAAAGACAAATAGAAAATGCTGGAAATATACAACACATAATGTTCACATCTGTGAAGGGTAAATAAATTGAGACATTTCAAAGCAAGATGCCTTTCATATTTAGAGAATAGTTAGTCTGCCAAACAGCAAGAGCAACAAATGCTCGGAGTAGAAAAGCTATTTTCCTGAGCTAGTGGGTTGATGCTGAAGAGAGTCGTAATTATTAAAAGTTAGTTGGGACAAAACGGTAGCATAGTGGTTAGCACAAATGCTTCACAGCTCCAGGGTCCCAGGTTCGATTCCCCGCTGGGTCACTGTCTGTGCGGAGTCTGCACATTCTCCCCGTGTCTGCGCGGGTTTCCTCCGGGTGCTCCGGTTTCCTCCCACAGTCCAAAGATGTGCAGGTTAGGTGGATTGGCCATGCTAAATTACCCTTAGGGTCCAAATTGCCCTTAATTTTGGGTGGGGTTACTGGGTTATGGAGATAGGGTGCTCTTTCCAAGAGCCGGTGCAGACTCGATGGGCCGAATGGCCTCCTTCTGCACTGTAAAAAAAATTCTATGAAAAACTGGACTAAATTAAGATTTAAAAAGTGCACCTCACCAAGTGGATTTAATCAGCATATAATAGCAACAAGATTCTGCGGCTCAGTGTCCAAAAAGTTCAGTACTCAGTCCCATGTTCCTGTCGAGTGACCATGTTTTGTAATGAATTAATTATAGATTCTACAACACAACAGATAATTTGGTCCATCTATGTTCCCTCTCTGTTCAATCTAATCCAATCTGCATCGCCTACCATTCCTTTTTCCATAATGCACTTGTCCAGCTTCCCCTTAATGACACGTCTATATGACACGTATCAATGACTCCGTGTGGTAACAAGTTCCACGTACTAAGCACTCTCTACGTAAAGACATTTTCATTACAGAATTTACTCTGGCTATCTTATATTCATGATACCCGATTCTGGACTTATCATAGATTATCATAGAATTTACAGTGCAGATGGAGGCCATTCGGCCCATCGAGTCTGCACCGGCTCTTGGAAAGAGCCCCCTACCCAAGGTCCACTCGTCCACCCTATCCCCCATAACCCAGTAACCCCACCCAACACTAAGGGCAATTTTGGACGCTAAGGGCAATTTAGCATGGCCAATCCACCTAACCCGCACATCTTTGGACTGTGGGAGGAAACCGGAGCACCCGGAGGAAACCCACGCACACACAGGGAGGATGTGCAGACTCCACACAGACAGTGACCCAAGCCGGAATCGAACCTGGGACCCTGGAGCTGTGAAGCAATTGCGCTATCCACTTTCCACGACTGAAAACATCTCCACCCTGTCTATCCAATTAAACCCCTCTATGATGGGTGCACGGTTGCACAGTGGTTAGCACTGCTGCCTCACGGCACCAAGGTCCCAGGTTCAATCCCGGCTCTGGGTCACTGTCTGTGCAGAGTCTGCACGTACTCCCCGTGAGTGCGTGGGTTTCCTCCGAGTGCTCCGGTTTCCTCCCACAGTCCAAAGATGTGCAGGTTAGGTGGATTGGCCATGATAAACTGCACTTAGTGTTCAAAATTGCCCTTAGTGTTGGGTGGGGTTATGGGTTATGGGAATAGGGTGGAGATGTGGGCTTGGGTAGGGTGCTCTTTCAAAGAGCCGGTGCAGATCCGATGGGCCGAATGGCCTCATTCTGCACTGTAAATTCTATGAACTACTCCCTGCGTGAAAAAGATTTTCCAAAATAAACCTTTGTTTCTTTTGCCCATCACCTTAAATCTGTGCCCTCTGGTTCTCAACCCTTCAACCAATAGGAATGTTTTCTCCCCCTCTCCTGTCCAGACCCCTCGTCATTTTGAATACCCCCTTCAAAAATCTCCACTCAACCTTCCTTTCTCCAGGGAAAATAGTCCCAAATTCCCCAATTTATTTATGTGATTGAAGTTCCTCAACCCTGGAACCATTCTTGTGAATCTTTTCTGCACTCTCCCCAAAAGCTTTTGTATCCTTCCAAAAACGTGTCTCACCTAGAACAGGATACAACCCTCCAGTTGAGGCTGAACTCAGCATTTTATACAAGTTTAAAATAACTTCCCTGCTTTTGTACTATGCCCCAATTAATAATGTCAATTTACATATTTAACCCGGGATGCCATGTGTTTTATTAACCCCACTCTCAACCTGTCCTGCCACCTTCAAAAATGTCCATATACACCCAGATTCCTCTGCTCCTGCATCCCGTTTACAATTGCACCTTTTATTTTATATTGCCTCTCTGCAAATCACTTTGCATTAAATTTCATCTGCCACTTGCCTGCCCATTCAAACAATTACCTAAGCCCTTTGGAAGTTCTACACCATCCTCTTCATGGTTCATAATGTTTCAAAGTTTTGCATCATCCACAAATTTTCAAATTGCGCCCTGTACTCCAAGATTTAGGTCATTAATATACATCAGGAGGAGCAGGGGTCCCAACACCAATCCCTGGGATAAATCTTTTTCCAGTCCAACAACAACTTCACCACCACTACTTTTCCTGTCACTCAGCCAATTCTATATCCGTGTTGCTATTTGCCCTTTTATTCCATGAGCTCCTGCTTTGCTCACATGTTTGTTGCACGGTACTCTATCAAATGCCTTTTGGGAGTGCATGTACCCACCTACAGCACTACCCACATCAACTCTCTTGTCATCTCATCAAAAAAACTCAAGTTAGAACATAGAACAGTACAGCACAGAACAGGCCCTTCGGCCCTCGATGTTGTGCCGAGCAATGATCACCCTACTCAAACCCACGTATCCACCCTATACCCGTAACGCAAACAACCCCCCCTTCACCTTACTTTTTAGGACACTACGGGCAATTTAGCATGGCCAATCCACCTAACCCGTACATCTTTGGACTGTGGGAGGAAACTGGAGCACCCGGAGGAAACCCACGCACACACGGGGAGGACATGCAGACTCCGCACAGACAGTGACCCAGCCGGGAACCGAACCTGGGACCCTGGAGCTGTGAAGCATTTATGCTAACCACCATGCTACTGTACCGTTAAGCATGATTTAACAAATCCATGATTAATTCCTTATTTAAACCACATTTCCCCACGTAACAATTAATTTTGGCTCGGGTTATAGTTTCTAAAAGGTTAAACTGACTGACCTGTCGTTGCTGGGCTTACCCTTACCACCTTTTAGAACAAGGGCTCAACAGTTGCAATTCTCCAGTCCTCTGACCACCCAAGTCTAGGAAGATTGGAAAATAAAGGATAAGGCCTCTGCAATTTCCACTCTTGCATCCAAGGATCTGAATGAAGCATTTCATCTGGTCCTGGTGCCTTATCAACTAAGTACTGGCAGCCTCTCTAATACCTTTTCTTTAGCAATTTTAAACTCTTCAGTTGTCTGAGCTACCTTCTACTTCACCATGACGTGGACAACATCTTCTAATCTTGGTAACTACAGGTGCAAAATATTTATTTCATACCTCATCTGTTTTGGTCTCTAAATGAACCTCCTCCTCCTACTTCCTTTGACTATTTATATGACTACAGAAGACTTTTGGACTCCTGTTTATGTTCACTGCCAGTCTCTTCACATACTCTTTCTTTGCTTCTTCTTTCTGTTTTTCCCAATTCACCTCCGAACCTTCTACATTCAGCTTGGTTCACCTCTAGCTCCTTCACCATCCATTGAGCTCTAGATTTGTTTGCCCTACCTTTCCCCTTTGTGGAAATATATCTCGACTGTACTTGAACTCTCTCTTCTTTAAAGATAACCCATTGTTCATTTATCGTCCTGCTTCCAGCCTTTGATTCTAATTCATCTGGGACATATCCATTCTTACCCCAGTGAAACTGGGTTTCCCCCAGTTAATTATTCTTATTCTGGCTTGCCGCTTGTCCTTCCTTTTCCATATGCAAGCTAAACCTTATGAAATAATGATCATTGCCGCTTAAATGTTCTCCTCTTGGCACTGGATCCACCTCATTCCCAAGAAGCAGGTTCAGCAACACCTCCTTTCTTATTTGACTGGAAATATACTTTTGAAAATTCTCCGAACTACATACTCAGCTCTCTGGGAACTCTTGCCACTCTCTGTCCTTTACACAAATTATCCAAATATAGACTGGAATAGGGTGGCAAAGTTTCCCATTTTAACTACTCTATGATTCTTACTCTTCTCTATCATTTCCTTGCAAATTCATCCTCTGCATCTTTCACAGTAGTTGATGGCCTATAGACTACTGGCAGTTTACAGGCACCATTTTTGTTCCAGAGCTCTAGCCAAATAGATTCTGTCCTTAGTCGCTTTGAGACATCCTCTCTAGCACTGAACTGTTCTCCATAATCAATACTGCTACCCTTCCTCCTTTCCTAAATGCCTTGTATCCAGGAATATTTAATACCCAGTCCTGCACGTGTTAAGTCACGTCTCTTATCACCACAACGTCATTTCACACGGCTATCTGTATCTACAACTCACCAAGCTTATTATCACACTCCACGTATTCACATATATACTGTAATCCTAGTTTAGACTTACTACTTTCCCTTTTGCGCTGTTCTAATTGTTAGGTTTATAAGATTGTGATATTTTCAGACTGCATTCTTTGGTTTATAAGATTATTATTTTTGGGACTCCGGCTTTAAATTTGAAGTAAATAAAGGTGGCACGCAACTGTTTTTTGAGGTTGCTTGACAGCAAGGCTGGGTTATTTGATTAATAGAGATCAAAGACAGACAGATTATTTTGCAAAGATATTTACACTTGGAGACATGACCGCAATCTTTGAGTATACCATGAGTGGATCCTGAGTTTCTCAAACCCCTAAAAGGTGTTACAGGTATCAAATTATAAACAGTGGTGCTGTGAACCAGCCATTTACTTTAAAGATGAAAGAGAATTGGGATCAAGAATAACTCAGACACAAACTATATATATTTCTCCCATCAGGGAAACATGCAGGGGGCAGCTATTTGGAGATCAGGTTACAGGCTTCCCTGTAAACTTGTGATTATCACAGAGAGGTGGAAGTTTGCAGTTTAATCTTGAGAAGTCTACAGCCATCTGGGAGATAGAAGCCAGAAATACAAAAACCAGGCCTGCACCATAAGCAAAGAAAATACTGACCCTACCATCTACAAACATGCGATCCACAAAGCTCTCAGCCTTGCGGATATAGATATATAGAATTTACAGTGCAGGAGGCCATTCGGCCCATCGAGTCTGCATCGGCTCTTGGAAAGAGCACCCTACCCAAGGTCAACACCTCCACCCTATCCCCATAACCCAGTAACCCCACCCAACACTAAGGGCAATTTTGGACACTAAGGGCAATTTATCATGGCCAATCCACCTAACCTGCACATCTTTGGACTGTGGGAGGAAACCGGAGCACCCGGAGGAAACCCACGCACACACGGGGAGTATGTGCAGACTCCGCACAGACAGTGACCCAAGCTGAAATCGAACCTGGGACCATGGAGCTGTGAAGCGATTGTGCTATCCACAAGGCTACCGTGCTGCCCCTGTGTCACAGTGACACCAGCTGCTGCTCGAGCTTCAAAACCTGGAGCTTGAGCTGCTGCAGCAGGCTACACTTCCTGCACATATGGTTATCCAAGACACAGGAAATGTTCTGGAATTCCCACATGAAATATGAAAATGAAAATTGCTTATTGTCACGAGTAGGCTTCAATGAAGTTACTGTGAAAAGCCCCTAGTCGCCACATTCCGGCGCCTGTCCGGGGAGGCTGGTACGGGAATCGAACCATGCTGCTGGCCTGCTTGGTCTGCTTTAAAAGCCAACGATTTAGCCCAGTGAGCTAAACCAGCCCCGGATGTGCATTCTGGGGTTGGAGCTGACCTGCCATTCTTGCGATGTACAAAACCCACCAGCTACTCACTCCTCTTCTACTAAGTCTTAAATGGAGGAGGCTAACTGAAATGTAGTACTTAAACACATTACTACATTGTGTTCTAGAACCATAGAACAATTAGAACTCGATTGTGTACTACTAGCGGGCTTTTCACAGTAACTTCATTGAAGCCAACTTGTGTCAATAAGCAATTATTATTATTATTTCATTCGAGTTTTATCAAAAATTCTGCCAGCACATCACAAATAGATTGCAATGACAACATGAAGTTGTTGGCCCATAGCACATCCATCACTTAAACTGACCAGAGCACATCCATCACTTAAACTGACCAGAGCAATATAATCGGCATAATAAAAGAAAAGGGCTAGACGGCCAAGCAACTTTTTATAACCAGAATTGTAAATTTTAGTTGCATCTTCACTGACCGCCATCCAATGTCTGGGGGAATAACACATTTTTAACTGGCCTTTTAAAAATAAATTAAGATGCCGCCTAAAATCTGGATTTTGTACAGGTGGAAGTTTTATTCAGGCTTTCTATCCTTGATTTTACTTTAACTAGTGGGCATTATTGTTCAACATATTGCTCCAGACATTTCCACTGTCAGAATCTAAATGAGCAAAGAATGCAGTCTTCTTTTTGTTTCAACTTAAGAGTACCCAATTCATTTTTTCCAATTAAGGAGCAATTTAGCGTTGCCAATCCGCCTAGCCATCTTTGGGTTGTGGGGGCGAAACCCACGCAGACACGGGGAGAATGTGCAAACTCCACACGGACAGTGACCCAGGGCTGGGATCGAACCTGCACCTCGGCGCCGTGAGGCTGCAGTGCTAACCACTGCACCACCGTGCTGCCCAAAAGCAGTCTTCTTAAGCATACTGAAAAAACTACCATGCCTCAGCGCGTCGTGTTTCTCAATAGCACCAATTTATGCACAGAAACATCCCAAATAGAAATGAGGTAGATAAACTACAAGAGGATCTGTTTTAGTGATGTGGATTCAGGTATAAATATTGACCAGGACATCAGGAACCACTTGTTTTTCAAATAGTGCAACAAGATATTTTTCCTCCATCTGTTTAGACATCTCTTCACAGAACCACTCCCTCTGTGCTACTCTAAATTTATTTTAAAAATAAACAAAAATAGTCTTCAGGGTACCCAATTCTTTTTTTCCCCAATTAAGAGACAATTTAGCGTGACCAATCCACCTAACCTGCACATCTTTGGGTTGTGGGGGTGAGACCCACGGAGACACGGGGAGAATGTGCAAACTCCACACGGACAGTGACCCAGGGCCGGGATTCGAACCCGGGACCTCAGCACAGTGAGGCAGCAGTGCTAACCACTGTGCCACTGTACCACCCTCAAGGTGAATGAGTCTTTTGTTGATTTGTATGACCTTGGTCTTCTGATAAATCCATAACATTTGCTTCAATGTGAGTGTCAGAGTCACCGGGGATGTATCTAGTGTAGCGTATTTGGGTTGGTTGAACCCGAGTCCTCGGCACCGTGGGGCAGCAGTGCTAGCCACTGCACCACTGTGCCGCCCTTCCTCTGAAGATTATGTACTCAAATAAAAATGTAAAGGCTCTGATGAGAGGTCATCAATTTGACATGTTAACCCAATCTTCCTCTCTTTACAGATGTTATTGGTTTGTTTCAGTGTTTTCAAGATTTTCTGTTATGTTAGATTTCCAATATCTGCAAGAATTTACATTTTTGCATTTGTGTCTCTGGAGTGGGACTTGAACCCAATCTGCTGACTGTGAGGGAACAGTGCAACAAGTCAGCTACAGATAATATGATGAGGAGGTAACATGGGAAGACAAGGGAAGAAGTAAAGACCACTAGGAAATCAATCGATTAAGAAATACAAGTACCAAATATCCTAAATTATGAAACAAAAACAGGAAATTTTGGAAATACTCACCAGGTCTGGCAGCGCCTGAAGACATTTCAGGCCAATGACCTTTCATTGAGTCATTGTCATCTTGTTGCCAATGATACCCAACACATCAAATACTTTTAGGCTCATGTTTTTGAGTCCAACAATTTGTACAATTTACATGAAAGGAAATGTGGTTGTTTTGACCAGCGGTATCTGGGTCCGCAGCCCACACATCTCCTCTCATTCAGGAAAATCAGAAGCAGGCAACTGGCGAACCAAAAACACCGGCCCTTCAATCATTGGCCTATTGAGGAAACAAGAGGTTTTTAAAGGGCTTTGTTTATTTGTGCCTCAACACTATTGCCTCAAAAGGAACAATGGCTCAGTGGATGCATACAACTTTATGCAAAAGCATCTACCAAAGTCTAGACTGCTTCTTCCATCGCCTAATCAAGACTAGTCAGGAATCGCAAACAGTTATTGCTCCATTCTAGCTTGTAATAACAAAACCCACATTCAGGCAAGTATCCAGCTTGCAATGAAATCCCGTGGTTGCGCTGTCAACCCTTGTTTATAGTTTTTTCTACACGATTATACTCTGACTGCCAACTACATGGCCTATTGATGTAAGAAATCTCCTCCTCCATTGGTACTTTGCAGTAATTGCTCTTGAATCGCCCCACAGCAACATTGCCATGACAACCACTGATAACTTCAATAATTCCATTTTCAGTCCCAAGGTCAGAACATTGATTTTACAATTAAATAGTGAACAAGTTCCCCAATGGCTGAGTGAATTTCTCCAGCGAGTGGCTAGGTCATACAGACTGAACACCAAGGTTTTCTCTTTCTATTAGAAGCACTTGTTCACCAGAAGAGCCATGCAGGCAGGTGATTTGATTGATTGCCATTCTGTCTCTGTTCACCCAGCCATGGTGCTGTGCTAGATGTTGAAATTCAGTCAGCAAATAGGATTAAACGGAGATACTGTACTGCATCAGGAATAGATACTGTCTGAAGTGGGTAAATTCTCCTCTCCTCATGAAAGCAGTAGCTTGCAATGATAGTTGCAACTACACTTAGCTAGTTACAAATCTACAGGCCCCTTACTTCCCTCTGTGAGCCTGGCGAATCACTGATAGTGAGCTCAGTTTCCGATGGGTCACACCTCAGCGTTACCCGTGTCAAATACCTGCAATATGTACAGTTACAGGCTGCAGTCACTGAATTGCAATCAGGAGCAGGAACCAGAATTACTGTTCCTCTCCCAAGCCCAAAAGCACCAGTTAATTGCAGGCCGACTGTGTTCCAGAGACTCATTTACGGAGAGACCTTCTGATCGCCAAGTACTGCATTTACCCACCAAGGCAACAAGGGAGCACATTAAACTATCAGGGGTTCATAATGTGGAAAATCACAGGCACAAACCCACTTCATGCTGCAGCAAGTTGGTACACCAACGCCACTGTATCATCTAATTCAGTGAGACTTATAATCTTATTTACTACATTTACCATCTGAGACGTTAACCATAAAGTTAAATTCAAATTTAGGAAATATTTAATTCAATGCACTCGGTGACGAGATATTAATATTCAACGGGTTACATTTTTACTGTCACCACATTAACCTTGTAGAAATGATCGGAAACAACAAACTGCCTACTGGAGAAATTGCTAATTCCACCAACAGAGTCCTCAAAGTATTCTTTACATTAGACATGATGTGGAGATGCCGGCGTTGGACTGGGGTGAGCACAGTAAGAAGTCTTACAACACCAGGTTAAAGTCCAACAGGTTTGTTTCAAACACGAGCTTTCGGAGCACGGCTCCGGAGCACCTGAAGAAGGAGCCGTGCTCCGAAAGCTCGTGTTTGAAACAAACCTGTTGGACTTTAACCTGGTGTTGTAAGACTTCTTACATTAGACCTGCAGTGAACTATTAGATCATGGAGAACATCAGTGAAGCCCAATTCTATTGGAGCAACATCCACACGTAATTCATACCAGGAAGTGCTGGTCAGCAGTGTGGGAACTTGAACTCATTTTCTCTCTTTAATCTAGGAGCACTGAGCCCAAATGCAGCACATTCAATTTACTGTCCGAACATCTCACTGTATCAAACCTGTGACGTTCTAGACCATATCCAGGAGAGCTTAGTAAAGTTTCCAGAACTAGTAATGGAAGAGAGTATAGAAAGTGTCAGGAAACCACAGCGAAAACAGGGGGACAACTATGAGAAGGGGGGGCGGTCAACACAGGACTGAGGGTGTTGTACCTAAATGCAGCAAACAAAACAAGGTAAATAAAACCGGAAATAACCCGCTCGATCCTCAGGAAAAACAACTTGGCAGGAACATCGGGAGACACCAAAATAGAAATAAAAACCTCAACAAGATGTTCATCTTAACCGGTTGGACCCAGCCCGCCAACCATAACGGGAGACTATTCCAGCTCTGCAGGTCCACCCTAACTCTATCCACCTTGTATAATTCAGCAGCCCCCAGTCCCCCACCACCTGAACCCCTAGGTTTTGAAAACTAGTCCCTGGTAACTGAAACGGCAATCCCCCCCCCCCCCCCCCCCCCCCCACCCAAAATCTAGCTTTTAAAAACATTGTTCTTGGGATGTGGGCCTCCCTGGTTGGGTCCAGCATTTGTTGCCCATCCCTAATTGCCCTCGAACTGAGTGGCTTGCTGGTCCATTTCAGTAGGGGGCAGTTCAGAGTCAACCACATTGATGTGGGTCTGGAGTTAAATGTAGGCCAGCCCGGGTAAGGACGGCAGATTTCCTCCCCTAAAGGACATTAGTGAATCAGATGGGTTTTTAATGACAATCGACAATAGTTTCATGGTCATCATTAGACTTTTAATTCCAGATTTTTATTCAATTCAAATGTCACCATCTGCCATGGTGGGGTTTGAACCCAGGACCCCAGAGCATTACCCTGGGTCTCTGGATTCACAGTCCAGTGACAATACCACCACGGCACTGGCTCCCCTCCCTGATGCACCAACCACAAAATATTCACACTCCTCTATATTCAACTTGTAACTAGAGAAGGCAGTGAAGCACTGCTAAATATCCATAATATACCCTATAGACGACCCTGGTACCCTGACATACAGCAGAAAATCATCAGCATTTGGCGGCACGGTAGTTAGTACTGCTGCCTCACGACACTGAGGACCCGGGTTCGAACCCGTCCCCAGGTCACTGTGCAAAGTCCGTGTGAAATTTGCACATTCTCCCCGTGTCTCCGCCCCCCACAACCCAAAGATGTCCGGGGTAGGTGGATTGGTTAAATTGGCCAATAATTGGAAAAATTAAAACAAATATTTTAAAAAGCAAATCATCACCATGTAACGACACCCTATGTTCCACCCCCCCCCCCCCCCCCAATGATCCCACTCCACGCATTTGAGGTCCTCAGAGCAATGGCCAATGGCTCAATTGCCAATGCAAACAACAGGACAGCCGAGACATTGGACACCCCTGCTTCGTACCCCGATGCGACCAATAGGACCTGGAGCTCAAGGTTTTGGTGCAAACACTCGCAAACATATTCAGCAACCACATCCACAACACAAACCCAGGACCAAACCCAAACTTCTCCAACTCTGCGAAAAGGTACTGCCACTCCACCCACTTTCTCTGCGCCCAATGATACAATTATCTCCAGTATCGAACAAGCTGCAGGGGTAAGCACCACATTCAGCAATTGATGCATGTTTGATGACAACTTCCATCCCTTCACAAATCCGGTTGATCTTCTCCAACTACGGGATGTGGATCATCAGTTCCCCGTGACCTCCACAAGAGTACAAAATCAACCCCTCTTTAATTCAAGCTCAGATTCACTTGAAGATATAAACTGTAAATGTCAAAGTTTAACGACTGCAAATCTAAAAGACTGAGGACTTCATAAATGAGCTCTATGCCATTGTGGAGAACATTAGCTCAAAGTTAGATAGTTCTTTTTGACTAATTATTCTAGAGTTACACTAATTGGACAGAGCTCATTCAGGCAAACCAACCTCACCAATAATTAAACCTCACTAAGACTTCCAATCGAGTAAGCGAGAGCAACAAATAATGTGACCAAAATTTCCAATTTGAATACTGAAACTCCATTAGAAAAAACGACAGTATCTCAATTTTCCATTCAATTAGCGCCATAACCAGGATTTGAAGTACAATCGTGATATTACCGAGCGCATTCCTCTCCTAGCAACTACCGGAGATTAATCAGCCTGTTCGCAAACTTGGTGTAATATTTGATCCCGAGCGGAGCTCTGTCCCGTCTTTCTGCCTTCAAAGCTCAGCTGTGATACTCCCCACAACTGAACAGTCTGCTGACACTTCGTAGTTTCACGCAGAGTGCTCCTTCGATCACCAGCGCAGGGAGCAATCACATCTGGCGCACTCAAGTTTGCAAGAGTTAGACTGATGAAAAATAAATTTAGGAAAAACATTGGAAGATATTCTTCGCTTGGAGTGCTACTCTCGTTAAAGTGGCATTGGTGAAAATCGTGGCGATGTTCAAATACATAGAATCCATGGTGGGAGGTGATATTCTGTCTAGAACATAGCCTTTCCTTGTAGCTTCATGAACATTGTTCTAATTTTCCTTTCTACAGATCATCAGTGAAGCTAAATTCATGTTCAAATGTTCATTCAGGCAATTTACAGTGCAGTTTTGGAAACTCCTCGACATAAATCTGCCACTATACATGTTCCCCTTGAGGCTATTGTGTTTCCAAACTACCTTGCTGAAATCTAATGAAAATCCTGTAATTGTTGATTTACCTCACGAGTATGATTTTTTGGAGCCGCTTTATGTGAAATGCAGACTCAAGATTTCAGGAAATTGTTAATGCGCTCTACATGAGATATTTATTTCACCGGTCCTCACCCAACCAACCCTTCACAACATTCTGAAAATGCATCCTGTTTGATGTCAGTGCTGAAAATGTTGGGCAATTCTGAGGTTAGGATTTACAATTAGATTATGAAGTCTGCATGCTGTTTAAGTAATTTTACAGAGCCTAGACCAACGGGAACATGGTCTAGTTGAGGAAGAGTTCATTCTCCTGCTGAGGAAACAAAAATTGAAAAGACAGTCATTTTGTTTAATTTTATTTTAGAAATCCACTCAGTAACTTGGTAGTTTCTCAGTTTGCTGAGAGATGTGCACCTCGGAGTATACTTCATAAATTGGCTTAGATTTCCATCACAACACTCCTGGGTTTAATCCATTTCAGATCATGGCACATAAAGCTGGTTTTATTGCTGCTTATCGAATTTAGAATGGACAAAGCTGCTTTAGCTGGGATTGTGCAAATTAGATCAGTAACCGGCTTTCCGACGTTATGCAACTGCTTCCTGACATATGTGCCTTTGCTTAGCCATAACATTTTGAATTTTAAACGGTAGTTTCACTGAGCAAAGCACTAATATGTTACAATCTAATGGATGCTTATGATACATTTATTAACTGATCTCCTGTGCTGTTGCTCACAAACTCTGTTTTTTTGGAGTGTAGTTCTGTGAGTTGGCTTGTCCTCATTCGGGGCAAGCGGTCATCCTTATTCTCTCGTATACAGAAACATTACGTGGTGGGTGTCACAAGGAGTGTGAATGTCCTTAGATGAACAAAAGAATAGAGAAATAAACACGCCGCTTGACTTACTGGTTTTGGCACGATGGCCTAGAATTGGCAATAGCCCAGTGACAATAGGAATCTGACTTTGGGTAGCACGATGGCGCAGTGGTTAGCACTGCTGCCTCACGGCACCAAGGTCCCAGGTTCGATCATGGCTCTGGGTCACTGTCCGTGTGGAGTTTGCGCATTCTCCCTGTGTCTGCGTGGGTTTTGCCCCCACAACCCAAAGATGTGCAGGGTAGATGGATTGGCAACAGTAACTTGCCCCTTAATTGGAAAAAATGAATTGGGTACTCTAAATTTATTTTAAAAGAAAGGAATCTGACTTTTCTTAAAGATAAACTTTTCTTAAAAATAATAGTGCTTCAGTCCTGTGTGAACGTCCCAGTGCGCTTCAACATGTGTGGCTTCATGGAATACTTGTCGATGCCTTCAGTGTATTGTGTACAGAAAGTAACATTTTACTTTCCATTGTTCAAGCCAACATCTTGGAAATCACCAAAATAAAAATGATACACCACAGATGCTAGAAATCTCAATTTAAATCAATATAGCTCTGCTTCTCTCTCCACAGATGCTGGCAGATGTCCTCGAGCATTTTCTGCTTTTATTTCTTGGAAACCGCTGTCATTTCTGTTGTTAGTTTAGCCAGGATGTTTTTGGTGTGCTCATGAGTAATTTGTTTTTGCTTTTCTCCAGATTCTGCCTCACTGCTAAAACAATTTGAGATCCCACTCTGATGCTATCTTGCACTTTCAATTTGAAGGGGCTTGCTGGAGATTGGAATTGTCAAATGGCATATTTATTTGAAAACTTTCTTCAAACTTTTGCATGAATATTTCATCCTTATTCTCTCGTATACAGGAATATTATTTTATTCCTGTTGGCAATTCAATGATTGTAATATTTTCAATATGTTTGTTGCGTTTTCTTTAAAAAGCTGTGTAATAAATTAAACATTGCTTATATAAATAATGTGTCACACTTTTTAAAAAATAAATTTAGATTACCCAATTATTTTTCCAATTAAGGGGCAATTTAGTGCGTCCAATCCACCTAACCTGCACATTTTTGGGTTGTGGGGGGTGAAACCCACACACACACGGGGAGAATGTGCAAACTCCACACGGACAGTGACCCAGAGCCGGGATCGAACCTGGGACCTCAGCGCCGTGAGGCAGCTGTGCTCACTAGGCCACCGTGCTGCCCTTAATGTGTCACACTTAACTGACCAGCAAAACCAGTGAGTGAGTGAAAAAGAGCCTCAGTTTGATGAAGGGAATTAAAATTTGGTTTTTTAAAAAATTTCTTTATCAGTTACAAAGCCAGAGCTCAGAGTGTGGACAGGGGCAAACCCCTAATCCAGCTCCTTGCCTGCTCCAAAAACCAATTCAAATTTTCCCAGCTCCACTTCCACTCACCATATTGATCCAATCGATGATTGACAATAACTTACTTGTTCTGGATATCAGCTATTCCTCGGTGCACTCTGTCAACAATATAAATACTATGCAAGGCACCTGTACTTGGAAGGGTTACATAATATAGAGGAGCTCTCAAAGCTAACTACAGATGTTCTTCATAATGGGTGTTGCTGGTGTTTGTTGAAGAGAAGAACAATTTTACAATTCAGTAGGTACGAGAGCACAGTGATTTTATCTCTCAAGAGATCAAGCATTATAATCTTGCCAACTCTAGCCCTAAATCAGTTCCAAATTGTATACTGGAAGTACTTGCATTTTTAACCTGGCAGGGATGAAACTTATCACTTTTATGTTTAGAGTTGCACTGCCACCTTGCCATGGAATGAGTGTAGCAGTTTGGTGTTTTTTCAACTCTGACTAAATGAAAAATGAAATAAAAATTTGCTTATTGTCTCGAGTAGGCTTCAATGAAGTTACTGTAAAAATCCCCTAGTCGCCACATTTTGGCGCCTGTCCGGAGAGGCTGGTACGGGAATCGAACCGTGCTGCTGGCCTGCTTTAAAAGCTAGCGATTTAGCTCAGTGAGCTAAACCAGCCCCTGTAAATATCAGCAGCAGTGGATTCAAACATGAATCTCAGCTGAACTTAATGCTGTCCACATCTCGCAGCCTCACGTGCACCTCCAGCTGGGGTGCTGGACAATTAGTAGGAATATTACATAATTCCTTCCTACCTCTAAAAGTACAGAGGCCTTTCCAATGCTCCCCTCTGCTGCCTTAATGGCTGTGAGCAGTTCTTTGAACCATAGATTAAGGCGAGGCAGTGGCATTGTGGCGTTGTCACTGGACTAGCATTCCAGCGACCCAGGGTAATGCTCTGTGGACCTGGGCTCTGCCTCCTACAACAGCAGATGGTGAAATTAGAAATTAAAATCTGGATTAAGTCTACTGATGATCATGAAACCATTGCCAGTGATTGTGTAAAAACCCTATCTAGTTTAGGGCAGCAGGGTAGCATTGTGGATAGCACAATGGCTTCACAGCTCCAGGGTCCCAGGTTCGATTCCTACTTCGGTCACTGTCTGTGCGGAGTCTGCACATCCTCCCCGTGTCTGCGTGGGTTTCCTCCGGGTGCTCCGGTTTCCTCCCACAGTCCAAAGATATGCAGGTTAGGTGGACTGGCCATGATAAATTGCCCTTAGTGTCCAAAATTGCCCTTAGTGTTGGGTGGGGTTACTGGGTTATGGGATAGGATGGAGATGCTGACCTTGGGTAGGGTGCTCTTTCCAAGAGCCGGTGCAGACTCGATGGGCCAAATGGCCTCCTTCTGCACTGTAAATTCTATGATAGTTCACTAATGTCCTTTTACAGGAGAAAATCTGCTTTCCTTACCTAGTCTGGCCTACATGTGACTCCAGACCAACAGCAATGTGGTTGCTCTAAAATGCCCTTTGAACAGGGACAATTAGGGATGGGCAATAACTGCTGGCCTACCCAGTGATGCCCACATCCCTTGAACAAATAAAAAAAACATTTACAACACAGCATAAAATAAAATGAACAGAGTCGGCCATCAGAGAAAGGTCCAGTTAAAATTCCGCACCATGTATTGTTCAACTATGCGATGTTGAGTGGAATAGCCCAAATAAAATGTAGATAAAAACATACATCCAGATTTTAGTCTGCATTTGATTAAAGAATTTTTAAAAATAAATTTAGTTCATCCAATTTCTTTTTCCAATTAAGGGGCAATTTAGCATGGCCAATCCACCTACCCTGCACATCTTTGGGTTGTGGGGGTGAGACCCACGCAGACACGGGGAGAATGTGCAAACTCCACACGGACAGTGACCCGGGGCCAGGATCGAACCCGGGTCCTCGGCATCGTGAAGCAGCAGTGCTAACCACTGCACAACCATACCGCACTTCAGTCTGCATTTCACTGTAACTCCAAGTTTTGGGTGGCAAATTTGGTGAGAGTATATAACATGCAATCACTGTGTGAAGTATATAACATGCAATCACTGTGTGAAGTATATAACATGCAATCACTGTGTGAAGTATATAACATGCAATCACTGTGTGAAGTATATAACATGCAATCACTGTGTGGAGTGTGCACTGTGTGGAGACTTGTGGGTCTCACCCCCACAACCCAAAGATGTTCAGGGTAGGTGGATTGGCCACGCTAAATTGCCCCTCAAAACAATATATATGTAACATGCAAGATGTTCTCCAATTATCTACTACGAAAAACAAAGTAGCAGAAAGCTTCATTAGGATTTCAGCCAGGTTTAATACAATGTTCACCTGAAATGTGAAAAAGCCAGGAGTGCCTCCAGCCATCAACCATCTGGACACAAAGCTCTGAAAATCCCTCCCAAAACCTCCACACTTTTTTCTTCCTTTAAAAACCCATTTCTTTGATCCTGATTTAATTATACCTCCTAATATTTCCTTTGGCTTGGTGTCATTTTTTGTCACATGACATTTTTGTGAGTACTTTTCTACATTAAATGCACTATATAAATGCGCAGTCCGTCTTTACAAGCTTGATTTGTCGATAGTATTTTGAAGTCTATACACTAGTACTGATGGTTAAAACGCATCAATGTTATCATTGGCAGACATTTCAAGTAATCAACTAAAAATTCACACAAGTGCCTTTGCCTACACTGTCAGTGTGGCTGAAGTGGTTGTACTGACCAGAGTCAGAGTCAGAGGGTCAACACAGACCCCCAGGCCATGGGTTTATCACACCACCTAGACTAACAGTGGTGTGGAACAGGAGTAAGCCTTCCAGCTCCTCAAGCCTGTTGCACCTTCAAGATCATCAGATGTTACCTTAGCTTAATTTACCTACCTTGATTCCCTCATACATTTACCTAGCAAATATCCATAAATCAACAAGGCACTTGTATCAGAGGCACCATAGTTTAATTACACATCCAAACTAAGGCCATATTTTGCCAAATCAATGGCTCTGTCAAGGGAAAATGCTTCGATGCTCTCTTAGTGGAGAAGGTCATTGCCTGGCACTTTTGTGGTGTGAATATTTCTTGCCACTTGTTAGCCAAAACCGGAATATTGTCCAGGTTTTTCTGCATTTGGACATGAACTGCTTCAGTGCGAGTCACGAATGGTGCTGGAATTGTGCAATCATCCATAAACATTCCCACTTCTCATCTTATGATGGAGGGAAGGTGACGGATGAATCAGCTCAGGTTAAGCCTAGGACACCCCCCTGAGGAACTCCTGCAGTGATATCCCAGGACTGTGATGACTGACCTTGCAACAACCACAACCATCTTCCTCGGTATGACTCCATCCAGTGGAGAGTTTTCCCCCTCACTCCATACTAGGTAAAATGCTGCCTTGACGCCAAGGGTAGTCACTCTCATCTCACCTCATTTGAAGATCAAGAAGATTCCCTGTATCTTGGCCAACATTTTACCTTCATCAATCGGATTCCAAATAGATTAACTAGCCATTTTCTCTTTGATGCTTTCTAAATCGTGTTATACACAAAAAGGGGCCATGTTTGCCTCCAACCATGAGTGAGTATTGTACCTAAACATGCGTTACATTATTGAATCTCTCCAAACAAAAGAATAGATAAATTGAAGCCTTCTCCAGGAACATCATATAACATTCCACAAGTTCTAAGTTCTGTATTAATTCTCATTATTCAGTCATCTAACTTGCACATACGCCATTCCAGTCAATGTGCATACTGATCCTCAATAAGGGTCTTTTATAAAAACATTTTACAGTTTTTATTCCAATCACTATTATCTCTGACTGAACACTGATTCTTCCCTGCATCTGAGGCAGATTGTCAAAAAACACACTCACATGACTCGTGATTTAGAAATCTTACACAATTACTAAGATTCTCTCCAACAATCCACCAAGATCAAAGAAACAGTGCTCCTCTTTTTAACCACCACCTTGCCACGGGAGATTGGGTGGGGGAAAGAATGCAAGAATTGTTCAGATGCAACAGTCAGCTTATTTCACTTTTTGCTTAAATCACATTGACACATGTCTTATAAAACTTTCAACATGCATCAAGGGAAAATATATTGAGGATAAGTGAAACAAATCAGACACACAAACCCTCTCCCCACACTTACAGAAACTGCATTAGTGAATAATCTCCCCAGTGAATAACCCACTCAAAGTATTGAGCTTATTGCAACAGAATCAAATGCAGTGACTCTCTCTCAAAACCAAACTGCCTTGGGCTCCTACTCATTCTGTCCCACAAAATCAAAACTCGTGACTTCCTT